>NC_060154.1:3152540-3163176 GCF_021292245.1 Micropterus dolomieu
GTCTCCCTCTGTCGTTGATATGTCCTTTCATTCGTCGATGTGATGAGTCGTTTGAATGCCCTATGATTGTCTTCCTGATGTGTGGACTTGATGTGTCCAGAATCAAATTCAAGTCACTAATGCTTGCATACAGAGTGACTACTGGGTCTGCACCCATCTACCTAAACTCCATAATACAAACTTACGTTCCTTCTCGGCCGCTACGCTCCTCCAACGAACGCCGCCTGGCTCTGCCATCCCTTCACACAAAGCAATCCCAGTCCCGGCTATTCTCACCACACGCCATCAGAGCAGGGGCGTCCCTCTCTAACTTCAAGAAGCTCTTGAAAACACATCTCTTCCGAGAACACTTCCTCTTATAACACCTCTAACTCCTAACCTCTAACATGCACTTCCTGTGCTCTTCTTCTTCTATCCCCTACAATGATCTTGTATTGATTGCACTTTTTGTTTTGCTTGCACTTTTTGTTAACTCTTACTTCCTTCCCTAGGTATCTACCCCATTGATGTGATATGTACTGTGGGTTCTAGTAGTATTTATTGCTGCTCTTACTAGTACGTATTGTCAGTTGTGTCTGTAGTTGATGCTCTGTTGATGCTTGTATGTTGTTCCTCAAATGTAAGTTGCTTTGAATAAAAGCGTCTGTCAAATGAGTAAATGTAAATGTAATGTTATTGTGCTAACTAAAAAGAAATATACATACACATTTCACTTTTATCTTTTCTGGTTTGTCCCCCTTTGGTCATTAGATCTTTTATCTCTGAAACAAAAGTAGGTTTGGGTTTAAAATCATTTGTGAAATAGGAACTGCAGTTTTCTACACATAAATGGTAATGCTAATTCAAGCAGAATCATACAAAAATTATAAATCTTGGTTGGAGTAATCTAGGAATGGTTCTTTAATGATCAATCATCTATAAGATACACATTTGTGGGATTCAAACTTAGAATCTCTCTGTTCCAAAACCTGCTGTTTAACCAGCTGAGCTACAAGGTTGGGTTGAGCTACACAAGCTCTCATACAGGGAATTATTAAATACCTAATAATTCCCTGTGTGAGAGCTGATGTAGCTTTTTTGTTAAAGGGACTATATGTAGTTTTCAGCGGCCACTAGGGGTGCGTTTTTTAGATTGCAACCAGGTATTGGCTCATACGTGTGCTAGAATATGATTGAGCAAAACCCGCTCATCAGCTTTACACGCTGGAAACTCATGTAAACTCTCACTGCAACATTACAGTAATATTTTTATCAGCTTGAGTTTGAACAAATCCATACTCGTGGCATGACTGCATTTAGCAGACATGATACGTCGGCGTTAGCTTGTCTGTAGCTTTTTAATAATTATTTTTGTATCTTTCACCGCAGGCTCAGCAATGTCAGCGCAGCTAAATGTACTGGATGATAACGAAGTGGTTAGTGAACTATATGGTATATTATAGATGACATTGTTGCCAGACTTTATAACAGTTAGACTGCAGTAAGTAACATTACTGTTAGTGAATGGGTCTTCTACTGTGCTGTTGTACTGCGCCGTTAGGTTGCTTTATTGTATATCATAAGTTACAGCGACTGATGCAGTGAAGAAGCTGTTAATCTGAGTAGTGGTAAAATGACAATAAATCTAAATAACGTTACGAAGCAAACTACGGAAGCCCTAAGTGGCTGTCCATTCAAACATTTAGGTGTTAGAGGACAGTACTTGAAATCAAGGGGTTGTGTGTTCAATCCCCACTGTGAATGTATTTTCTTTTTTGCCTTTTCTCTCTTTTTTCTCATCCTCTTAAACAAAGTTCTTATAATGATTCACATGCTCTCAATCAAGCATGTTAAACAACATCAACCTTCAATCAATCAATCGACTTTTCATTTCCCCATCATCCCCAGGCAGAGGAAATTTCTATCACTCATTTCCTGACAGTTAGTGAAGACTAGAAGTGTTAAGCACCTTTGAGAAGTTCTGAAGAACATTCAAAAGATTCTGTGGCTTTTATGAAACACCTCTGAAATAGCTGTCATATGTGTGATTAGATTCCGCTGAATCTCTGAACTTTGTTGAAGAGGATAATAAAAAAGATAGAAAAGAAGGGTAAAAATTATCCAAAGTAGGGACCGAACACAAAACCCTATGGCTGCAAGTCCTGTGCACTACTAAGCAATCTAGCCAGTGACACTGGAACCTGTTTTGAAATCATCCAAAGAAACTCTGACCCCTTTATTAAACTATTGTTTTGTCATCTCGAGATCATGAGAAAATTATCCCGTTATTGCAAGAAAACAACATTCGTTATATTGAGAACTCAAGACAATTATCCCGTTATCAGGGGAAAACAGAGTAAAAAAATTGTTTAAATGGATGGCCGCTTAGGGCTTCCGAGGCAAACAGCGGTAGATTCGTGTTTACTTTATGTTAGCTGGCTGCCCCTGTCTTGCATCACTATAGACTAGTATAAACAAATCGCTCCACATTTGCTTTGTACCATTACATCATTTCTTGCAGCCTAAAATCAACACTTTGACGTAATACTGGTGGTACACAGGATAGTACTATGGATTACATTAGCTGGTGAAGTAATGTGGAAAGCCATACAACTGTTATGGTTGGGTCCCAAAACCTGGAACCAATATGGAACTGGTTCCTATATGATCGGTACCTACGAGACCAAATTAGTACGCACTTTTTGGTACCTCTTTTTCCTCTGTCTTTAATAATGCAACAACAATACAGGCTACCGTGAGCCGCAGCCTACACCAAAGAAACAAACAGGGCTCAGGAGAGTGCTACATGCATCAACTTCTCTCACTCCTTACCCTTTCTTTCCCGAGGCTAACACACCCACTCCCCCAGGCTAGCAGGAACGAAAACCTCCTTTCTCAATTCTGCCAATCACAGGTAGGAAAATAAATGATTGAATGGCTTCTACACATATCACACATTCACTGAGAAGCATCACTCATTGACTGACTTAACGAATTTTGAATTTAAATGTATTAAAAAAAGCCTCTCTTGTGTGTTGTCAGGTATTTTAGGTATCGTTTCAGGCACTGTTAAGGCACCGGAAACGTTTTACAAGAATGGATTTGGAACCGGAATCGTAAAAACCCTAAATATTACCCAAACCCTAACAACTGCACCTGAAAAGGTTAGCACAGCACATAAAATGTTTTTGTTGGTTTATATCTTTATGTGGAGGTTGTGTTGTTATTTAGTTGCTATAAGTGGAAGAGTGCAAATTGTAAAAAACAAATGAAATATGTTCTCAGTAAATGGTTTACAGATACGTTTCATGTTAACATTTTGCGACGAGGCCAACATGTCCTCATTATGTTTAACAAGCGTAATTTGGACAATCATTACTGTTCTCACAAAACATAAAAATATATAAATCAAATTTTAAGGAGACATGGTTGGTTGAGCTACATTAACTCTCACAAGGGTGCACAATCCTCGGAGTTTGTTGTTTTATTTATAGGTAATGCTAAATTACTTTTTGTTTCTGATCAATATGAAATGTGATAAAGGCATCAATTTTGTATACTTTTTAAAAACAACACAAAGCATGTTTGTCTGTATTCGGATATAAGTAACATTAAATTGGCCAATTGTTGTATTTTCTAACCTGATGTTCACTGACAATGTGTCCCTTCAAAGCATCACATTTAGTATTGGCATATATTAAAATTAAATAGATTTCCCCATCCTAAAACAGTTTTCTCTCTATCTCTCTCTTTTATTAAATGCATACACAAAAAAATGGGGTTAAGCTTATGTAAGAGGTTTCTCAAACCAAACTCAATAGATCTTAAAATTAGATACTACAGAATTGCTTTCTAATAACTCTTGCTACGGATGAGCGTTTTGATCACCATCGAGACGGGGAGAAAAAGGCTATTTCTCACTTGGTTGTATAATGGTAGTTATCCAACCAGAATTACACTGCCAAGCAACGGGTTGAACATGAAAACTGGTCATAATGAAAAGTAATACAGTAACTGCTGTGCTTGTTTTACATGGTTAATTGTCACATAGCATAAGTCAACATTGTGTTCAGCCCATGTGCTTTGGCATTAGTAAGAATAATCAGAACTCTTGACACACACCACACTAAATAAAGTAGTTTTTCATGATGAAATGCACATTATAAATACTGTACTTCTGTTTCAAAAGCTTAGGCAAGCTTAGCTGTAAGCCCTCTGCCTCGTCTATAAGATATTTAAGAAATGAGAGAGCATCTATCTCTAAATGACAAAAAGAAAAATCTGTCCTTGTCTTTCTGTTACTCTTTACAGTAGATCTATCACACCACGTGTCCTTTCCATGAGTCTCCTTCCAGTGGGACTGGTCTGAATGTATGAAGACTGTATTAAATACACATATGGGTTTGGAGGCTGAGTTTCATTGGTGGTATGGCCTGGAAATAATAAATAAAAAATATTTTTTGAATTGAAAGACAAAGGTAAAAAACTGTCACTTTGTAGATGGAAAGATTGTGGGCATATGTTTTTGTCATCATCAGAATGTCATTCATTGGGCCTTGGACAGTTCAATATAAGGCTAAATAATAACAGCTGTCTCACTGAAAAGCCACTTTCTAGACGTAATAAATGGATTTATTAGTCAGACTGCTTTCATCCACTACCTCCGAACTTAAAAAGACTTAAAAATAGAGATACTTGTCCAAAATAAAGCAGATGTTCGTAGCATGAAGCTACTAAAAGGAATACCAACTGTAATTCTGACACTGGGACATTTAAGAGCACACTGTGTTATTATCTATACAACTTTTTCTTTCCTCTAAAATGACAGAGAGAGTCTGAGTGACTGTCCTCAGCGGGACAACAACAACAGTGGAATACTATGAGATTCCCACAACAGCTTGAGATGAGAGGTGAAATGTCTTCAAGTATCTTCAACCAAAAAATCTAATCTAATAAAGGCATAAAAACGCCTCAAAATAGTAGTTTTGGTCGGCTGTCTTGCAATATGAGCAATTCCCACATTACTGCTTTACATTATAAATTATCAAGAGCTTAAAATTTTTCTGAAGATATATTCTAAGAATAATCTAAAGTTTTAGAAAAAAAAGCTTGCTGTCTTGTTGTCCAAACTTGACCACTTTTAAACAGCCATATGGGTTGTTTTTATAAGCAAATCACCTGTTTGTTTCTCCAGCATTAAAAGACTGGATGTGTACATGGCAGCGCAAGGCCACGTATGAGTAGTTACAGAGGTAGTTATGGGCTGGTGATGGCGCATAGATAAGATGCTTGCCTTTGGTGTGGGAGACCTGAGTTCAATTCCCACTGTAAGACATCATTGTGTCCCTGAGCAAAACACTTAACCCCTAGTTGCTCCAGAGGCGTGCGACCTCTGACATGTATAGCATTTGTAAGTCGCTTTGGATAAAAGTGTCCGCTAAATTTAATGTACTACATTTCAAAATTTGATATCAATAAAAATTCCCAGTTCGCACACTGGGGTTAAGTGTTTTGCTCAGGGACACAATGATGTCTTACAGTGGGAATCGAACTCAGGTCTCCCACACCAAAGGCAAGCATCTTATCTATGCGCCATCACCACCCCATAACTACCTCCGTAACTACTCAATCTGTTTGTTAATTGAAAGCTCACAGCAAACAGCCATTCACATCAGAAAACCCGCCCTTCCTCAGCTGCCTGTCCTGTACACATTCCAGTCTGATTGGCTTAGCTGTTGGCCCAAAGCCCAAAGGGCGTCTGTATAAAACTCCCCATGTGCTGAAAGCCAGACTCAGACAGCAAAAGGGATTCTGAGACTAACAGTGATCTAACAGGAAGACTGAAACTCTGAAATACTGCATCTGAAAGCGCTGGGAAAATGTGTAAAGGATTAGCTGCCTTGCCCCAAACCTGCCTGGAAAGGTAAGATCTGCATCATCAAATTACCTTTCTTGTCATTGAACAGTGTGTTCCTCTGATGTAGTTTGGATCTGTTAAAGTCTGAATATATTTCAAATCAAGGAGTCGTTCTGATGATACTGTGTCAAAATAGAATAAAAAGCATAAATTGTAATTCCATGTTGCAGACATTCTCAGGTCTTGAGTTTCCGTCTGAAAGAGTCAAAAGGGTTAAAGTCCATCTTTATGAACGTTTTACTTTCTAAAATGAATTTCTGTTTCCCGGAAATCCTTTTTGACCTTTTTGACCTGAGGAACTGGTTTTTTGCTTTTCTTTTTCACAATAACTTAAGAACATTACTCATGGGAGTCTGAGAAATGTATTATGTTGCTTACGCACTCAAACCTGAGGGAAGGTCAGAGAGGTTCCTAAACACGTAGAATAAGGGGAGAAAAAAACAATTTTAACATAGTTTACTCTGGTCAAAACATGACAATAAAAACTTACTTCAAACAGAAAAACAGTGAGTGTAACATTTTTACAGATAATGTCCAGAGTAACTTTATAATGAAATACATTGTTTTGTTACACTAAATCTGAGACTTTTTTTTTTTACTAAATTTCTCAAAAAAGGTCTTACTAGATCAATAAAGTCTCATACATGTTCATGTCATTCTAGTATTTTTCTAGTTTTTAGCCTTAAGTTGTTCCCTTCTGTTGCCTCTTCATCCAAAGCAACATGAACCCTCTATTGTCAAGAACTTTTTACAAAAGAGATATGTAGTTTTTGTAGCAAATTCAGTTTTAAATTTGATGAATCAGCCAAGTATCATGCTTATTTTTTAATGTCATGTTGTATTTGTAAAAGACACTAAGAGAGTAATTTTGGGGAAATGATACTTATCATTAAATGCTTAGATAAACATCATGACTAGATCATTGTTATTACTTTTGCGTCACACACAAGTAATCTTCTGCTGTCTGTCTTTCAGGGCAAAGGAGATCAAGTCGAAATTGGGTGTTTTACTGCAGAAGCCAGAAAATGCCATCGACCTCATTATCCCCTACCCCGAGAAGACTGAGAAGAAGCCGGAGAAGCTGCAAAAGTGAGTCTTTTTTCTGCTTCTGTCTCACAGAGATAAATGTCTGTGGAGGGGGAGAGTATTTGCCAGAGTGTTAACCAGATAATTGATCTTGAAGTGCCAGAACTGAGCCCCAAGCAGGTACAAGACGTGAAGATCAAAGGACATTAAACCTTTCCAGACATGGACTGGGCTCACTTGGCAGTGTTAGATGGTACAAAGGCTTAGATACTTCCCTTTTATTGGACACTTCCCTGAAAATACTGGGTCAGAGATTAATTATGTATTATATTTATGTATAGAACTACTTGTTATAGCATAACCTTATATAGCAATCTTGTTTTTCCTTTGAACATGTTAATAATTTGCATTAAGCCCTGACTTGACTTAATTTATGTTGCACACTTTATACCCACACTGTTAAACTTGAATATAAGCTAGCCTTGCAAACCCATTGCTTGAGATCATATTAAAATGAACGGTAGATGACAGTTCTGTTCCTTTACTGAGACACCTAATTGAGTCATTAGTCCTTCCAGTTAATTTTCAAACTTGAACAACATTGCAGCTGCTTTGGAAATTTTCTCCTAAAGGTTTGAGAAAGGAGTTACAGGTTTAGAATTACACCTCCTCCTTAAAATTGTTCAACGTTGTAGCCCTGTGTCTAAATGCTCCCTAGGATTGGTCCGACACATACACCAGGCTGCTCTATTCTCAGTGGACATTTTCCAGACTTAAATCTCACAGCAGAGACTGAGATCAAAGGACGCAGGCTGACTTTGTGAAACAAGAAACATACTGTATGTCAATTGGGTATTGGAATATTTATAGTTTGTTGTTTGAAGCTTTTCGGCAACAGTGACGTAGACTTTTCTGTACCCTTTATGTAGAGTGCATAATGTTTGCTAACAGTGAATAAATGTTGTGTGCATTATATAATGATTAAGACTAAGGAAAGAATGTGTCAGTGACCATTAACATGAAAAGGGTTTCTCAGAAGCTTCTTGTTGACATATTTTACTCACAAATACTTTTTTTCTGAAGCTTCCTGACTGAACTGAGGTATTTTGTGTGCAGGCCTACTCCTGAGGAGGCTTCTCAGTGGCGTGAGAGTCTGGACCGAGTCCTGAACAACAGCTGTAGGTCTACCCTTTCTTATTCTCTCATTTACAAACTCTTTCTCTCTCTCTCTCACACACACACACACACACACACACATATTATTTATTTGTGTCACTGTAGGTGGCATTGCTATAAAATACATTCATTCCCTGGAGGCTTACCCTTAAATCAACTTTAACCAACTTAAATCATAACCTAGCATAAACTCTTACCCAAACCTTAAGCAAAAAAGTCTTCACCCCAACATTTAGTGACATACCTGAATCCCCATAATGTGACTGCATGAACAGATTTTTGTCCCCACAACATGATTAATACAAGTACCGGGAAACTGTTGGATTTTAATTGTATCTCATTATCTCAAAGACTTAAGGAATTTGCATTCAGGGGTTGTTTCTCAGCAAACATTGTCACATTTCTATAAAAACCTATACTACTCTTCAGTTAAAAAACAAACAAGCTATAACTTTATATTATTTCCTCAGAAACATAACAGATATAATGTTGCTTGTTCGCACGTATCTTTTTCTTCTTATAACAATGATGTCATTACTGTACACCAACTTTTTACACATAGCTGATGGATGCGATTTATTTCCCACACAACATGAAATCTCCTTGTTAAAATCCAAAACTACAGCCCATTTTGCATGTCAAGGTAGCCTGTTACTTAAACTCTGCAGAATCTCTGCTTCGTTGGCTTCTAACCAAACACTGACAGTATCATTATTTCATACTATCCAAAGCTGTGGCATTCATTATGTAACAGCAGGCACAACAGGTAACAGGTACAGTACACCAAGCAGGGTTGGGTTTCCAGAACAACAATACAGCTTGAGTGCTTGTCATTTTTTATATCCTCATCAGTGTGACCATTTGTTTGTTTAACTGAATGATAATGATGATAATGATAAGGTGTTTTTGTTATTGCCCCATGCTTATAAATAATTTACACCCAGCCTGCATGGGCTTACACGACACCACAAACATCACAAGCACTTCCAAATTAAACTAAAAACTCAAAAATAAACAATACTGCTTAATATGACATACATGATCAGATTTTTAAAGCTCAGTATCTACAACAGAATACAGAAATTACTAATAAATCACATGTAACTGTAACATACAACTATGTTATGCTTCATATACTGTACATGATGTACTGTATTTAAGATTTTAAACAAAGTCAGTTTCATGTTGTAACAACTAGTGGCCGGAGTTGATGACCCGAGAGAGCGGGGTTTCCTTCAGCGGGCCACTAGTTGTTACAATGTCCACATCGTTTTTGTTGACTGGAGTTGTCCTTTCGTGTTTTGTGCTTCACGAACAGTGGTTTTAGTTGCCCTATACCGCAGTTTAGCTAAACTTTAGTAGCATTTCTCAGGTTTTTAATCAATAACTAATTTTGGATTTAATCATAATTTGCCGGCGATACGGTTACATTAATATTGTTTAAATTGAAGGTTTACTTTATTGACATTTTCAATAAACAAACAGGCATCTTTGTAATGTTACATAGACCTAACATTAAAGTACATCTAGTTTAAACTGAAGGTGTATACTGACAGAAATGTAAGCATAGCTCATAGGGAGAAAAATACATTTACAACCACCACACATACCAGAAACCAACCTCTGGCTCCACTGTTTACTTCACAAAGTGCACCGAAAGCCTGACAGCCAGTAAGACTGATTATTAACTCAAATGGGTAATGGTATTTAGCAGTACATGTAAACTGCTGCTAATAAGTCACTTAAGTTGCCCCTGTGCATCAAAACAAATCCACATACAGATGTTCTTGACCAGCTGATCTGTGAAACATTTTCTCTGCAAAGCTCAGTAGGTGGTAAAAGACCTTTCTAAGTGGCTACTTCAGCACAGTATAGGGCAGAGAGATTTATGTTTCTCCTGTGTTTGCATGCCTGCATGGATGCGTGTGTATCGGTTATGTGTGTTATGGTAACATCTCCAGGGAGAAGTCTAAATGGTTCCACCAGCAGTGATTTATTGAACTAATACAAACTGCTGCGCTGTGATAATTTATCTACATGAGATTTTACATTAACATTATGTTACGTCCCAAGGTCTAGGGGTGTCCTGGATGTAACATAAATGTGTGGCCTCCCACTCCCACACAACAAATACAATTTAGCAGTTTTTATTATACATCGGAGATGAGCAGTGCCCAAAACAACAACCAAAACACTAAGAAAACCTAAATCTTTCCTAAACCCAAAACCAAAAGGTAAAGAAAAGACAAAGCTCTAAAACTAGGCTTCTAAGTCCAAAAACAGGAGAAAACGGTGCAAACAAAAGAAAGGGCTTCTCACTCCTACTCACTGCTAGTAGCTGACACAATATAGCTACGACAAAGGAAATTGCTTCATAGCAACAAAAATGGCAAAGCCAACAAAACCAGGTTGTCATAAGACAATCAGAAGGACTACGATAAACTACTTACAATCTAAGTTGAATATAGTCACAACCGTTCACTATGTACAATAAACACAGACATAACACACAGTCCTCAGGCAGGTTGGGAATGGCAG
>NC_060154.1:3163196-3164770 GCF_021292245.1 Micropterus dolomieu
CGTCCCTCTCTAACTTCAAGAAGCTCTTGAAAACTCATCTCTTCCGAGAACACTTCCTCTTATAACACCTCTAACTCCTAACCTCTAACATGCACTTCCTGTGCTCTTCTTCTTCTATCCCCTACAATGATCTTGTTTTGCTTGCACTTTTTGTTAACTCTTACTTCCTTCCCTAGGTATCTACCCCATTGATGTGATATGTACTGTGAGTTCTTACTAGTATTTATTGCTGCTCTTACTAGTATGTATTGTCAGTTGTAGATCTGTAGTTGATGCTCTGTTGATGCTTGTATGTTGTTTCTCAAATGTAAGTCGCTTTGGATAAAAGCGTCTGCCAAATAAGTAAATGTAAATGTTATCAAGTTGGCCAAATTTCCCAGCTAAACAAAAGTAAAGTGGCACACACCCTGGCCTTGCTGCGGTGGCAACAGTGGCTGCCAGTATGGTCTAAGGCGGTTATTGAAGATTACACCTTGCCACATTAATATGACCAAGCTAAAGATGATTTGAATTTATTGAAACAAACTCGGCATGGGCTACAATATAGGCTAATTATTAAATATTAATAATGACATTATTATGAATTAATCTAATAGCACAGTACAGTAGTTATTCATTTTCTCAAAATTACAATATAAATACCAGCTCAACAATGTTCATCATCCATTTTAACAATACCATTAGCTCCCCAAAGTAGAAACTAGTTTATATTCTCTCATGACCAGACCTCAACAAGTACTTTACTATAGAATTGACTGTACACCGCATTGTAGTTTGGGGATGCCACTTCACTTAAAAGTAATGTGATTAAAAAGTCCATTTGTCTACGTTTTATTGTATTCCCAAAAAGTCTGGTCTGAAGGAAACATTCTGATTACAGTAAACAAAAAACTGGGGTTGTGCTACAAAGATGGACAGTAGATTTCAGCAGAGGACACATAGTTACAGACCGGTTGTATTTGAGTCACTGAAGTGGAAAAGCCACTTTGCCAGAAAGTAAGAAAGGATCTCACACACTGAAAAATCTGCTTTATGAAAAAACAATTGTTTTTTCTCTCTGGTTCCTCTTCATGGGCTGAGCTGACAAGCAATTAACATCAGTGTTTGGGACAAATAACACATTTTCAAATAGCGGTTCATGATCAATCATCTACCTTAGACCAAAGACAGAAATAATGGACTATTTTCTGAGTGTTTATTTGTGTCATATTAACAAAGCACAATGGTTAGACTATTTTTGTTTCGCTCTTGGCATTGCTGAAGCTACAGTCAGTGGTTTGATGCAACAGAAAATACAATACTGACCAGCAGACCTACCAAATACATCTGCTATATGAAATTTGCCAAGTGTGTCCTCGTTACAAAATTCAATTCTGTAGTAGTATTGGCAGTGCAGCATTTTGCAGTTCAACAAAAAAGGGTGTGATGAGGTAGCACAGGTCACAGGATCCGCGTACGTCGTCATGACAGTTTGGCCTTGGATCGACGAGCCACAGCAAAAACTGTAGAGGGAGAAAAAAACCTAATGAATATCATGCTTTACAAGAGCTGAAGATCATAGAAGACACTGCTGA
>NC_060154.1:3164870-3171458 GCF_021292245.1 Micropterus dolomieu
TCAGAGCAGGGGCGTCCCTCTCTAACTTCAAGAAGCTCTTGAAAACTCATCTCTTTCGAGAACACTTCCTCTTATAACACCTCTAACTCCTAACCTCTAACATGCACTTCCTGTGCTCTTCTTCTTCTATCCCCTACAATGATCTTGTATTGATTGCACTTTTTGTTTTGCTTGCACTTTTTGTTAACTCTTACTTCCTTCCCTAGGTATCTACCCCATTGATGTGATATGTACTGTGAGTTCTTACTAGTATTTATTGCTGCTCTTACTAGTATGTATTGTCAGTTGTAGATCTGTAGTTGATGCTCTGTTGATGCTTGTATGTTGTTCCTCAAATGTAAGTCGCTTTGGTTAAAAGCATCTGCCAAATGAGTAAATGTAAATGTATTGTTGCAAACTCTAAAACCCATTGTCCGCTGCCTCCCCATCCCTAAATGGCAGACACACAAAGTTAGCAACTTGTTGGTTACCATAGTGGAGTATTTAGGAGCTAAAGAGCCACATATTTATCTGAGTAAAAGGATAGTGAATACTGGGCTTTTATATACCAGATAGGCATACACGCAACTCCAATGAATTTTGTGTGTGAGGTGAGGAGGCAACGGTTTGCTAACAAATTTGCCATACTAACTGAAAGGTTATAAATCAGTGTTGTATTCACGGCTCGTTTCTCCTGCCTAGTTATTGCCGGTTGAAGTAATCAGATAAAGTCGCACACTATTAGAAGATAAATGTAGTTCTAACTTCATGAGTTTTAGCCTTGTTGCTACATGTGGTAACCAATCAATTTCAACTGACCAACAAGCCTTATGAATACTTTCTATGCAACACACACATCTGTGCTTTGTGAAGTGCTTACTGAGCTCACTAGTGCGTTATATCCAGAGACCCACAGTAACTGATTATAATAACTGATTTTTTTTTACATCCTGCTTTAGTTAGTGAATTCTTACACTTCTCTACATTTTCTTTTGACAAGCCCAGACAACAGATCTGAACCTGTGGGTTATATAAAGCTTAGTGTGTGAGATTTTCTACTACAAAATTGAAGGGCTGTGCTCTGTTAAAAACACAAAACATCTTGAGGGAACATTGAAAGAGAAAAAATGAAATGTTTTTATTTTCTTAATGTTGTGGGGTGGATATTTGTGAATTCATAACAACAGTGTACTTGCTCAGAGCAAATTTCAACAAGGTCTTTAAGAAAAAAAAAAGTATATTCACAGAAAAGCAAAGCATCTCTTTGGCTTTGGAGTTTGAACTCACAGAGCTTATTAAAGAGTACCTGCACCTGTGTGACAATTTGAAGATTTGTGTGCCCTTTTTAAATCTTGGTTCTTGAGGTTGCCCTTAATACTCAGAGCCCTGTTGGTTTGATTTTAGGTGCTACTATGTGACTGTTTTGGACCAGGAATGCAAGGTGAATGCAAGGGCGTCACTTTGTGCGATAATAGGTTCACCAAAAAGAGACGAAAAGATCCTTAAACAGTGTTTTAAAGATATCCTCAATGCCGCGATATATGAGCAAGGGGACTGAGGGGGACCTACCCCCAGGAAATTCTGATCATTAAACACTTCATTTCCTGCATTCTGGTCAAAGTTTTATTTTTTTTTATATATATAAAAGGAAATTCAGGTAGCACATGCCATCAATATAATGGAAAATAATGCAGTGCAGCTCTCAGTCATTCTGTGTTGCTTTCAGATCTGTTTCTCCTGTAGATAAACTTTTCTCATGTAATATCATCCTTGCTGAGGCAACACATATGTAGGGATGATGATTAATTCTTTCCTCCTCTTTTGTCATGTTCACAGGTAGATAACGTAAAACTTGGCCAAAAATAAACTGTGTCAAGAAGTTGTTAAAGTTAATGATTGGTGCATTAGCATTAAGCTAATGTCTGGGCTTGGCCTGGGAATGGCTGGTCCCACTGGGGCAAGCTAATATGTGAATGTTTAATTAGCACTGATCCAGAACCATGCACTACGTATCATGGTCCTGCATGGATATTTGACATTTCAGTCACAGATCTGCTCATAAAATGTGTTACATGAAGACAATGTCTCGAGGCTGTAAAGTAAAAAAACAAATAAACATTTATACTTTCCATTAAAGTCAACACAAAATAGGTCCATGACCTGAATGATACTCAACAGGATGTGGAGATTGAGTAAATCAAAATATGTGATTGTGATGGATTGGTTAGATCTTCTTTGCATGTCTACTGTTTTTTCACTACCTGTTTTCAAGGTTATTAAACTGTTCATTTTGTGGTATCTCTTTAAATCCCAGAGTTTAATCATTCAACAGACACTAAAAGGGTCAAACACTAAAAGATGTTTGTGACTCAGGTACAGAAATGGAGTTGCACATGATCACGTTGCACAGGGGTGGCGATGGCGCAATGGATAAGATGCCTTCCTTTGGTGTGAAAGACCCGGGTTCAATCCCCCACTGTGACCCATCCACCAATGTGTCCCTGAGCAAGACACTTAACCCCTTGTTGCAGAGGCGTGCGACCTCTGACATGTATAGCAATTGTAAGTCGCTTTGGATAAAAGCGTCATCTAAATGTAATGATTGCCTAAATTTTCAACGAGAGACTTCTGCACTGAATACTACATTCCTGGCATAGTTATGGTCGAGTTTGGGAACAGATATTGAATGCCAGCTAAAAAATTAAGGCTAATGCGAGTGGAAAGTCAAAGGCAGAGATACAGAAAGAGAGAGGGGAGAAACAAAGCCCATGGGTTTGATCATTTGAGCCTTCAAGACTTTCATAAAAACATGAAAAACAAAATGCCCAGACTGATGTAGAAACCCTGACTCAGCTCTGCCTAAGGTCAAAAGGTCACTGTTTTACTCGTCTCATGGGGTAACATTCCTTGTGGTTTACTATCAGCTGACATCTCATAATAAAATATTTTCCATGAGCAAGGCTCGGGTGAACTGCCTCCTACGTGAGATGGTCCCAGGTCACCATGACATTACCAAATATGCATGAAACCTATGAAAGCAGACGTGGGAAGAAACACAGGGCAAAACTGAGGAATGCTAAAATGCTAATGTCTGTCATTTTGGCAACAAGCCTTGTATCTCCTCTCTAGTTGGCACATAAAGTACAAGCATACACACACAAACAAACACTTAGCACCAAATTGAATCACCAGACCACAAGGCTGACAAGAGAAGCATCCCCAGCAGGGTCAAACCCCAGGGTCAAGCAATATTCTCACACAAAGTTTACAGTCAGAGAAAAGTTAAGAGGCTGCCTTTTTACTTCCTGCATGTGTGAAGAATATTGAAAACATAAGTCTCTGTCCTGTAAGGCTGCAGAGGAGACAAAACTAGACAAAATCCCAATTGTGAGTGTGTGTTTGTGTCCCTGAGAGATCGTGAGTTAAGGCTGAGGAGAAGTGGATGTTGTTGTTCTCTGTGGGTAAAAGGATGGAGAACCGAGGTAGACTTGAGACCAGGGATGGTGGTGGGGCTATGACCAGCCTGAGTTTACTATAAAAGATCCTCTCCAGGCATATTTTCAAACATGTAAAAAATAATCTGTTTTAGATTTTTTCCACATTGTTCTTCCTCATTAGTCTTTCTTAATATGGAAATGTTTTGGACACAAGACGTCTTCTACTTCACTGAAAAGTCCATTAACTCCAATGTATGTGCACTGGATGATCTCTCCAAAAACATCCTCTGCATTATTAGTTAGTAATACTTGAAACATTTCCATGACCCAACCAGGTGAATTTAGATAAATCCTGTGATTTATTGCATGACTTCCCATATTAAGTTATTACAGTACATAGTGTTTATGCAGAAAATGTTAATGTTATTTTGTTTTCTCTGATTAAAAGCAACACAAATGCATAATTTCCTATATTCTGATATCTATAATGCTGATTATATAATGATGATGAAGCATGTAGAAGATGGCAAAACTGCTAATAGTTTTACATTATGACAGTTTTCACAAAAAATGTTTAATCTATTATACTAATCATGACACAACAATAACATACTGCATGTTACAAACAGCATAAATCACTTTGGGATTAAAAGGAAAATATATAGGATGCATTTTTTTTTTTGGTTTCAAAAGCTAAAACATTTCGGCATAAAGACTTGAAAAGTAATCATAACCACAGATGGAAACAACAACCAGTGATTTGACACTCCTCACAAGGTGAACAAGGCAGGGTTGTTCTGCCTGATCTGCAATTTACACAATTCACATATCTATTAGTTGTTAAAACTGGTAATTACTGTGTGTTGCTGTGTTTTAGTTATTAATATCTGAGATGTTTGGTTGATTTTGGGACATAAGAAATAGAAAGAAATGTACACTGACAAACCTGATAAGAGCCAGTGAAGAAAAGGGAATATAAATTTGAGTTGGTCTACTGTTGTTTTTCTGTTGAGTAAGTCTGAAGATAGTCATAAAATGAGCTATCTGCTTTTTAATACAAGCCATTTAATAGTTTAAAAAATACGTCTATCTCTGTCTGATTGATGGGACCTCCAAATTAGTCTGCTAATTAATTAACATCCTTAGTCATACGTCATCATTTACGTAGAATACTGTCAAGTTAAGAGGCAAATAGGGGAGTTTTCTGCATATTGTTCAGTCCTGTGACGTCTGAATATCTGCTTTTGACATTTTATTCCTCTTACACTTTGTGTAATCCTTTCACGTCCTTTTAGGTAAACTAGTTCCCTTTTTGGCCTTTTCCTCACATTTTGCAATTGTGGGAGTAAACTGGAAAAACGTATTGATTGCCTTTTAGGTAGTTCTCCCATGCGTGGCTTCTTGTTAATCTTCCTGGCACTGCAGCATCTTTTCTAGATTGATAGCTGCGTAATGTGCAGCAACACACCCATTTCTGAGTCACACAAACAGGAAAACTGTGATTTCCACCATTTGACATTAAACTGCACCTCCTCCTTACACCTCCTAACTCCTTCCTACAAAAGTCTTTGTGTCATCATCTCACAGTTTTCCTGAGGCCAGGTGAGCAATCGTATGTGTGAAAGCGTCATTCGGGATGTTTACAGTCTCACGGGATAAAAGCAATGACTACCTAAGCTTTAACAGCGAGGAACAGACATTCAACGGTCATGATTAATTTTAAGATGTGAATTACACTGGATATGAACACATCCTTCAAGAGAATGAGCAAGGGTGTCTTGACTGAAGTGTCAGCCCACACTGCACAGATATTACAGGAAACCATCAAAGGAAACCTGAGATGGTTCTTTTCAAGAGAATGTCTCGGAAATTAATAGTGATTTATTTGGAAATTATTGACCCATATAATAAAGACATCCTTACTTTTAACTGAGTGCCCGTTCAATAATCTATCCATGTTAGTTCATGGTAGTGATTTTAGGTCTGAAACAACTGAGGCACACTAATGATGGGACGAGAGAAAAAGAGAGAGAGTGCTGTCAGTGGAGTGCTGCCTGTAGCGCCACACTCATGGATCAAAGTGTTTACACCTGCCTGACAGCATCTGAAAGTGGGCCAGAGGCAAAACCTCTATCAAAGCATTTGTTGTACAGCTTCACTTTAAAGCACACATGTACATGTGAACACACACACACACACACACACACACACACACACACACACACACACCTTCTGTCTCTGTCTAATTCACACACACAAAGAAAACAACAGTTTATACTTAAACTCTTGCACTGATCTCCTATTTATGACCGGGAGCTTATAAACGTAAGACTGATGTAAGTGAAAGATTGTGTTTACATTTTGTTTCATGCACACTCTTATCTTTGTTTTATTTTTTGTTCTGCACAGCACTCACTTTTTTATTGAAACCATCGATGAGCATCTGTCTCTTGCCGAAAGTGCAGCCCCATGAAATGTGTTGATTGCAGTTCTCTATAAACTGGGACTTTGGTCCTTCCAACTTCTCTGTAGTAATACTCTTTCTGATACCAGAGTCAAGCCTTTTAAAAGAAAACGTCCTGATTCAACCTCATGGACACAAAGCCCAAGAGTCAGGATTGATGTGTGCTCTCCGAGTCCTACGGGATCGTTTGAACGCAGGGCGCCGAGGGATTTGTCAGTCTAACGGGAGCTGACAGGAGGAGAATGAACTTTAACACTCACAGGCTGCTTTCCCTTTCATGAGCTTCCAGAGGAACCCTGTAGTGAATCAAATCCCTCCGCTCGGGAAATACACACAGTTGTATAATAAAAATGCATACACATATGCACTAACGTAAAAGGCACACAGACGCACACACACTCACATATCTTATTCAATGTTATGTTCCCCCACTTGTCCCTGCACATTCCCATTTAATCTGTCAAGCTGTTAAGAGTGACAAATGTGTCCAAGAAAAAAACAACAACAAACACACATACAGTACATGTACATGCAAACGCAGCTATACAAACTGTAGCACACACAGACGCACACTTCCTCCAATGACCTGAGAATGGAGGTCACTGCTGAGAGCTCGTTGTTTCAGTGATTTCACGCTGTGTTGCTTTCAATCAGGCGCTGTAATGAAAGGTCTCATAACTCTAACGTTAATGGGACCCAAGGACTGTT
>NC_060154.1:3171478-3198945 GCF_021292245.1 Micropterus dolomieu
ACACACACACACACACACACACACACACACACACACACACACACACACACACACACACACACACACACACACACACACACACACACACACCCACACCTTCTGTCTCTGTCTAATTCACACACACAAAGAAAACAACAGTTTATACTTAAACTCTTGCACTGATCTCCTATTTATGACCGGGAGCTTATAAACGTAAGACTGATGTAAGTGAAAGATTGTGTTTACATTTTGTTTCATGCACACTCTTATCTTTGTTTTATTTTTTGTTCTGCACAGCACTCACTTTTTTATTGAAACCATCGATGAGCATCTGTCTCTTGCCGAAAGTGCAGCCCCATGAAATGTGTTGATTGCAGTTCTCTATAAACTGGGACTTTGGTCCTTCCAACTTCTCTGTAGTAATACTCTTTCTGATACCAGAGTCAAGCCTTTTAAAAGAAAACGTCCTGATTCAACCTCATGGACACAAAGCCCAAGAGTCAGGATTGATGTGTGCTCTCCGAGTCCTACGGGATCGTTTGAACGCAGGGCGCCGAGGGATTTGTCAGTCTAACGGGAGCTGACAGGAGGAGAATGAACTTTAACACTCACAGGCTGCTTTCCCTTTCATGAGCTTCCAGAGGAACCCTGTAGTGAATCAAATCCCTCCGCTCGGGAAATACACACAGTTGTATAATAAAAATGCATACACATATGCACTAACGTAAAAGGCACACAGACGCACACACACTCACATATCTTATTCAATGTTATGTTCCCCCACTTGTCCCTGCACATTCCCATTTAATCTGTCAAGCTGTTAAGAGTGACAAATGTGTCCAAGAAAAAAACAACAACAAACACACATACAGTACATGTACATGCAAACGCAGCTATACAAACTGTAGCACACACAGACGCACACTTCCTCCAATGACCTGAGAATGGAGGTCACTGCTGAGAGCTCGTTGTTTCAGTGATTTCACGCTGTGTTGCTTTCAATCAGGCGCTGTAATGAAAGGTCTCATAACTCTAACGTTAATGGGACCCAAGGACTGTTAAACAGATGAATAGCTTGGTTTTGTATGTTAGGACCCAAAACAGGCCTCAAAGTCTTGCTCTGGTGAGTCTCCATGTGGTGAGTTAAGAGGGTTGTTTCAGTGAGCTAGCAGCCTAAGGTGACATAACATTTAATATTTTAAAAAGTTTAATAAACTCTAGCCTGGACTGTTGCCTAAAAGCTTGTCCATTTAATTATTTACCATTACTTGAGACTTCCCGCGAACCTACCTAATTACCCGGAGTTAACTACAGATCAGGGCTTTTTTCTGCAATGGGGACTTTTTGACACTTTTAGTGGCAAGGTGAAAAGGGCTGTGCTGGCAGATTTGCCCCCTGCGATAATTGCTAGGCTAAAACAGTGAATTTGGCTAATGTTACAACCTTTCAGGGAACAACCTCATTATTGCCCTGTGATAAATTTTGTTGCATCGATTTTTTCTGGAGCAGGCCAGTTGTATAAAACTAGCAGTTATGACAGTTTTATTTATACTTTGTTGTGGTAAGTATGGTAACAACATATTAATTCAATTTAAATGAATACCACTGCAAACTTGCAGAAAACATGACACATGAAACATGAATGTTGTAGCCGGATTGTTCATCATGTTCACATCAAAGTTGGACAATGCAACAAGCATTTTGTTTGAAGCATACTGAAAATCCTAGCCTACTAAAACACTTTGTTAATGTTAGGAAAAGTTTGTGGACAATCTAAAAACGTTATTCATGCTTTAGTTGCCAGGAGCAGCTATATAAAATTAAGAAATACATTGACAGTGAATGTTTTGCAGATATGTTCAGTATGAACATTTTGCATTGGCAATGAACAGTTTGTACACATTCAATATTATTTTTGAGGTTCAGGAAATAACTTTAAGATGACAAGGTTGCATCTTAAAACTATGAAAAGCAATCATTTCCCTGAATGGACTGCAAATGGAACAAAATGTTTCAATACAATAAAAAATATTTCTTTTAACAATGAGGATAAAAATATATATTTTTTTATTATTTTACACTTGGAGAAAGTTCTCCCTCTATCCTTGTCCACTACCGTTCCCCCCTTCCCTCACTCAGCAAAGCCAAGGAAGTAATAAAAAAAACAAAAAACAATGAGAAACCATTGTTGACAACGTGATGCAGAGCGCAAGGTCTCAAGCCAAAGAGTGGTGTAATAAACATTACCTGCACCCCATCTCTGCCCTCATCATGCAGTGTCATCCTCCCACAGCTGATCAAAAACACAATTACACCCCTGCATACTAGTGTATAACCCAGTAAACAACAGCTACTACTCTGCTCTGCCAGCTGAGCCAGACAGCCGCCCTCACACACCTCCAGAGAGGCCAGAGAGCATTTCTCTGGTTATAGATAGACTGCTGGTGGTGTGTTTCCACAGGCCAGAGAGCAGACGGTCTAACTGAGCTGTATCAAATCACTAACACAATGTACGAACACAAACTGCACAAACACACACACATAACCTGGCTGACTAGCATAGTAGTCTTGGAGCTCAGCTGCCATCATACTGCTGATAGCTTCTGAATAGAAACCAAGTAGTGGGAGCTATTTCTATACTCATGCCACACATAAACGCAGGCTTGGTGTGGTGTGTGATTTTACTGGTGTTTAATACAGCCACATACAGTATATGAAAAAAGTTTCCATTTCAAGCCTCAAGGAAACCTTATGAATAGGAGATCCTCAAAGACATAAAACTAAAAAATCTACAGACTTGTGTAAACTTCAGATATGCACTATTACACTCAGGGGTCAGCCTGACCTGGAGTGACTAAACAGATTTTTGATTTACTACCAGGACATCTGGCACCTCTCCAGCTACCAGTCCACACTCTGTACCATCTGGTCTGAGCGGGACTTGAATCGGCTAACCTCTCGCTCTCAAGTCAAGTCCCTATGGACAGAGCCACTACCATAGGTCCAAGATCACCATCAATGTTTCCCTTTGTTCCTTGCATTTTAAAAACTGATTGCTGACCCTTTTTATTATACAAAAACAATTATCTTTCTAGTTTGATGTCTGGCAGTTTCAAAAACCATTGTTTTCTCTAAAGTTGGGCTGAACGATTAATTGCATTTACGATATTATCGCGATATGATAAAACAAGATTTTCTAATCGCAAAGGCTGCGATTACAATCTAGTCACATGACACGTGAGAGTAAACCAGTCTGCAGAGGAAGCATCAACTTCACGTACGCTGTACCGTGAGTTGTTGATGTACAATGCCCCTAAGCTTAACAGAAGTTGACACTACAGAAACTTTAGTATCACACAGGGAATTAAATTAGCACCCGCGGGTAACTTGGTGGAGTTGGTGGTTGAAATCATCGGGCCATCCACCGCTTTGGCGCACAGAAAAAATGCATAACAGAAAGACACGTGTAGTAAGTATTGTGTCGATCGATTATCGCAAGCCAAAGTACTCGTGGACGTCTGGTCGAGCGTGTGATTGCACACTGGCACGTCAAAAGCGTGCAAATTGACAGCAGGACGCAATAATAGTGTCGACCTTGATTGAAGATATAATCTATGCA
Organism: Micropterus dolomieu; assembly: GCF_021292245.1. Lineage (NCBI taxonomy): Eukaryota > Metazoa > Chordata > Actinopteri > Centrarchiformes > Centrarchidae > Micropterus > Micropterus dolomieu. Next base: position 3,175,077 of record NC_060154.1, read on the forward strand.
GCTACTGTCATCCCTCATACACATTCTGTCTGTTTTGTGTTTATATCATTTATAGCCTACATGATTATAATAACTCAACAATTATAGGATGATTTTCTGTCAAATTTGTCCTTGATAATTCATGTTTTCATTGGGTTTAATGATAATGATAAATGATTTTAAGCCCTAAACCCCATCTAGTTGACAACACATGATGGTCTGAAGCCCTAAAAAGAAGAACACTAAAGGAAGAGCACCTTCTTTTCGCTTGTTTGGACACTTCCAACACAGGTTTGCACTGCTTGTTTGATTGACCTGTTTACACGTTCATAACTGCGTTTCAACGCCATGACAAAAACGAAAGACACCCGTTTTCATAGAAAAAAACGCCCGTTTTCGAGAATGTGCGTTTTAATGGCAGATCACACTTCAAAGACGTGCGTTTTGCTGTCAAATCACGCGCTTTTGACGTGCCAGTGTGCAATCAGATGCTCAACCAGGCGTCTATGCGTACTTTGGCTTTTCATTATCGACACCAGTGTCACACTCACAGCCACCAGTCAGCTCAGGAAATATCTGTGAAACGGCGTTTCAAACCAAACTCACAAGTCCGAAAGAGGCCCAGTCTTTCCCGAGTTACAGCCTGGTTACAGACGGTGCGCTGCTTAACAGCAGGCTGCAGGGGGACTACAGTGTTGGAGAATTATTAAACTTGTCTATTAAACACGAGAGGTCAACCCTTGGCCAACTTTTGAATTGAACCTCAAACGGAGTATTTTTTGTGGTTTTTGTTGAGAGACTCCTAGGAGATTAGAACTGAGATAGACTCATTAATTAGCAGTTGAACTGTGGACTTTGTATTAAGCGCTTACTGTATATGTATAACACACTGTGGTGAACTTAGTTTTTCTTGTGGTCTGTAGGTAGGCCGACCTGATGATATTAAATCATATTATTTAATGCCATGACTTGACTCTCAAATGATCTTTCTCATATTATTATAATTTGATATTTCTTCTCCACCATTGCTCATAATAATAATTCATGCATCACCTAATTTCATCATAACACAGGCCTGGCCTACAAGAAAGAACAGTCTATGTTTAAGACACTATACAATGATTTAATGCTTGTCCGTTTAGAATAATACAGAAGGTAAAGAGCTTAAATCGCAATATTGATTTAAAAAATCGCAATTATATTAAAAAATATAAAAGATTATATGTTGTAAAAAATTTAATTACTTTCCAAAATCGTTCAGCCCTTAAAAGGTAAAGTAACCATAGATTCCAGTCTCAGCATCAAACTGGTTTGAAGGATTGTGATTGTGAAACGAAAGCTCGGAAAAATATTCTACCAAATTAGAATCAGAATCTTGATGTATGTGATCTTGAAAGTGGGGTGGAGATGGAGCAGTGGATAAGACACATATCTTTGATGTGAAAGACCTGGGTTCAATTCCCCACTGGGACATATCCACCAATGTGTCCCGGAGAAACCCCTAGTTGCTCCACAGGCGTGCGACCTCTGACAAACTTGGCAAATGTAAGTCGCCTTGGATAAAAGTATGAGCTAAATGAATAGAGAGAGTTAATCTAGTGTGTATAGCTTTTGATAAATTATTTGTAAATAGCCATTTGTCCACTGCACTGCCAAGTTGGCACCACACATGGAGAAAGATCACTAGGAGATTTGACGTAAGCCTCTGCTGGTCAGAGGTACAAAAACACACATGTGGGATAATTTACCTTGCTCTCTGAGTGGTTCAGGTCTGGGGTCTTGGCCGTGGCGTCCAGATCAGTCACTCCCCTATTGAGGTTTAACTCCTCTGCTGCCGGCACCTGGATCACCTCCTCCGCATCGATATCCGTCTCCTCTGTGACAGATGCCGTCTTCTCAACGCCCGTTAGCTCTCGAGCTGAGCCGAGGAAAGTACACACACATACAGGTGGATAAGCACGCACGCCTGCATACACACATGTAGGCATGAGCATGTACACACGCACACATGGGTGACACACATAAATAACAAGTAAGAAACATTATCCATATACAACCATAGTACAGTATATTGTCTGCATGATTATGAGCTTGAATAATAGTTTAACAGTTCTAGTTGTTCTGTGGTGCAACTCAAGCAAATAAACAGTGAAAAAAATCCCTATATTACCACACAATGATCAACAACACAATGCAAATCTAAATATAATACAATGCTGCCAGCACTCTCTTGTTTCATGGGAATTTCCATTGTGCGTTTTGGTTTTTAAATAGCGGTCTGATTGCCGTTAATACATTTTTATGGGACAAATTGGACCAAGTTGGATACAGATTGTGTTTTCAATGAAGCATATATCACTAACCATTTAAGATCAACAATATTGCCTGTGTACAAGACAAAATCAATTCAGGCTGCAACAAAACAGTTTATGAAGAGCATTCCTACTCTTCTTCTGCACTCTATACTTGATAAATGAAACGGTTACCTTGGAAATGGGTCCCAATTGACTTTTTTGTCAAAGCCAAATTGAGACATTCCTTCTCTTTTTATCTGGTAAGAATTTATTTTAAAAATGTTTTTAATATCTTTGGCAAAGGAAACCATCCACTTCAGCTCAGTAAAACACACTGTCAAAAGCTGCTACAATTTGTACCAGATCAATACAATGACACACCTGAATGGGAGTGACTAAATGACTAAAATATGGTTATCCTACACTTTCAAATATTCTGATAAAATCAACACAAAAAAACTATAATTATATAAGTATAAGAGTGTCTTTGCCTTATGAATTTGAATAAAAAATAAATATTTTACTATTTTGACTTGCCTCACCAGACAATTCACCAGAACACAGCTATAACAGTTTGTTACAGTTGTTGGAACACTTCTTCCCCTGACTCCAAAGCATGAAGCTGCTCGCTGTGTGTCATAACCTCACCCAATTCAAAGGAAATTTGCTCTACTTGCATGTCATGCATTTTCTTGTTATTGACAACTGTCCACTAGACAGGATTGCATTGTCTTCCTGGCAGCCTGACTGTACTAAAAATATATGATTGTTGAGCTACTAGGACCCTTCTCTCTTAAGCGGCAAAGCTATTTACAGCCAGAATAGATGACATTTACAAATAGACTCAAGTAACTTTAGTCAAGGCCGCCCCTCAAAACAACATCATACAAGTTTCATTTAAAAAAGCAATCATTTTGAAAACATGAAAAAGTACTCAAAAGAAGAAAGGATCTTAGTGGCTGCACTCATTAACAAAATGTAAAAAAACCCCACAAATTTAAATTTCAATACTGAGCAATTAACAACGGGCTAGTGTTCTCACGCAAAATAGGTAAAGTTAGGCCCGATATGGCTACTTGTTTCCTTCATGTTTTCTTTTTCCTCCCCCCCATTACATCCCGATTACTGTTCCTGCTGCAGTGTCCTCCGCCTTTTCATCCTCTCCTTCAACTCTTCACCTCCACTGTCCATCCAACCTCCACCTTCATCCTCAGCCACCTCCTCTTCCATTTACGCATCCCCTTCCTTCTCTTGTGCACCCAGCTATTAGCGCTGTCCACCCCCTCCACTTAAACCTCATCTCCAACAATCTGGCACTGGCCCACTGCTCCCTCTCCTCCCCCTCCCATGAACTGCATGCTTGATAACCTGCTGGCAGCACTACCATCACTTCTTCCTCCATTACCACTCCTCTTCCTCCTCCTTTCTACCCACCGATCAGTGATGTGCTGTCCTGCCCTTCCTCCTGTGCTTTGTTGTTGACAGGTCCCCCCCCCCTCTTCTTTGTCCTTTTCCTCTTTGACTTCACCTCTGCTCTGCCCTAACTTGCTGGTTAAAGCTGTCATTAATTAAATGGTCAGAAGAAAATTCCTGGAAAGTTTGCACACCTTAATATAAAGACTCAAACAGAACAGCACTGGAGCTGTGAAAGGACCAGTCTCTAGAACGAATGTGAATTATGTTCAATAGGGGACATCATGTTAAGGGATTCAATATCTTGTTGTGAGATGATGAACTGAACCACTTTGAGTTTAATGTAAAATATATCCAACTGAACAAGTCATTTTTTCTCGCTTGTTTCAATCACAAATCAAGTTATTTCAAGCAGTTTTTGTTTGTTTTTATTCTGGAGTTTTTGACATCAGGCTTACATTTAAAATTTAGGTTAGGTGTCATATATTATCTATGTTATTGCACTTCTTTCAGGTGCATCACCTGTGATTGGCCTTTCATTAGTGGATTGTTTTGAATTTTGGTATTTGTTATTAACTTATTGGCATTAACATTAATGTGTGGTTGTCTTGTTATTATAATGTAAGCATATCTTAAATGTGCTGCATTGTATAGTTTATATTTTACACTGATATGTGGTTCGTTGCAACTTGTGTGACTTGTTTTTCTGACTCGCTCTTTCCAGTGCAGGGATGATCAAATAAGCTTTGACAAAATAATACTGAAGTGAAATGATTTGTCTGATTTACGCAACTGGCATTTACTTTAACTAAAGTACTTAAACATGTGAACCTTCATTGGAAAAAACCACAACTATCTCACATTTGGGCAGCATATCTCCTTTGTAAAGAAATCTAAAAATCAAACTGAATCAGTCTAAATAGCTTGCCATACAAACATTTTTGTTCAGTATAGTAACATTTCTGAATATCGCTGACAAGTCTCCAAGATGCCCCATCATATGTCCTGTAGGCTTTAATTCAGTGTGTGATCACTGAACTGCTGAATTGATGTGGCACCCTTGCGTCTTATGTTAATGTGAACTGTAATGATAATATTACTGTTCCACAGTTGGGCTTTATTTTCCATTGAGTAGACTTTATTAGCTCAGTGATGCAATGCATTTTTCATATAGTTATTCATTGTTAATAAAAGATTATATGTTGCAGCATTTTGTCCAGTTGAAAACAAAATCACTTGCTCTGTACTGTGGCTCTTTCCTCCTTTCTTCTGACTCGCTGCTGCTCAACCCAGTTCTTCATCCCCTCTCCAATTCAATTCCACATTTCATCTCTTCTCGCTCCTCTCATCCTACATGATCCCAAGTTCCTTTTTCCTCTAATATTCATCTCTTCTTCCTGCTTCTCTCCACTACCCATGCTTTCTTCCAGCTTTCCGTTTCTCTAATCCGCTATCTCCCACTCTTCTATCCCTTCTCCTTTCATTGCCATGATAATTAGTTCTCCAGATAAGCTCATTGGCTGCGCATGACAGTTCTTGTGTTGCTTAAAACCCCATGACAGCAAGTGTGGAAGCATGAGTGTATAGGCCTAAGTTTGTATGCATGTGGGGTCCTTTCATCATGTGTGGATGTACAGTTATAGTGGGTGGGTGATCTCTGGGCTCATCAGCATGTGAAAGGGAGCTCGTCTCTGGAGGGCTGGAAGTGGGGGGTGGAGATAACATATCCCCAGCCTGGTGCTCTCAGATCGAGATGGGGAGGGTGACCAGCACTGGCTACTGTAATGACTGGAACACTGGTGTGAAAGAGCTCTGTTCGTGGACACTTCCAACTGCTGAATCTGCGCGTCTGTCCTCTTAGACCTCACTCAGAGCCACGTGTCCCTGGGCTGCAGTGAAGCCCATCATGTCCAGGCACGAGGCAACAGATAAAAGTAGCTCAGCCCACCAGTGTTGTTGTACGGTGCCTCCTTTCTTTTGGTTGACTCATCCGTGACATTCACTCCAGCATCACCCTCCCCTGCTTGCCAACTTGGGCACAATGCAGGCAGGAATGAAAGTGTGTGTGTGTGTGTGTGTGTGTGTGTGTGTATGTATGCAGAACAATCTGTTTGTGTTATCTGAGGACATACAGTATGTGAAAGTAGGTGTAGGTGTTTGTGCGCACTGGGGAATGTGTTGCCAAGAATTTAGATTTTACATTATTTCTGGATGTTATATTCAGATTCGCCCATGGCCTTGATGATGCTATTCAATATGTTTTAGATTCATTCCTTGAACTAAAAATACTATTCCTCCCTGGTTTGTTTGTCTCGTCTTTCTAAAGGGATGAGTTTTGCTCATCCCTTTAGAAAGACGAGACATATACACACATATATATATATATATATATATACATATACACACATATACATATATATATATATATATATATATATATATATATATATATATATATATATATATATATATATATATATATATATACACATATAACAACAATCCTATCCAACTACCAGCCAATAACCTGCCTCTGCACAACATGGAAGCTCCAGGAAAGCTTACAACTTAGTGCCACATACATGGATACTGGAATGCTTGGAAATGTACGAGATCAACAGGACACTAATAGCCTTCATCAACAACTCAATGGGGCTCTGAAAAACAAGTCTGGAAGCAAACTCAAAGCCAATTGCACAAGTCACCATCAAGTGCGTCATATACCAAGGTGAAGCACTATCCCTGCTGCTGTTCTGCATAGGCCTGAACCCCCCCAGCCAGATCATTACAAAGACTAGCTATGGATACCGGTTCCAAAGTGGAATAACCATCAGTCACCTCCTCTACATGGATAACATCAAGCTGTATGCCAGAAATGAGCGAGACATGGACTCACTGATCCACACTACCAGGATCTACAGCAACGACATTAGAATGTCGTTCGGACTGGACAAGTGGTATCAAAAATGAGATGATCAGAACCGAGGGGATTAACTACCAGAAGGCCACACTGCGGATGTTCAGGACAGCTACAAATACATTGGGGTGCCGCCGGCTAACGGAAAACATAAGTAGGCAGCAAGGAAGTCTGGCACAGCCAAATACCTACAGAGAGTAAGGCAGGTCCTGAAAAGTCAGCTGAATGGGAAAAACAAGATCCGAGCCATCAACACATTCGCCCTGCCAGTCATCAGACACCCCGCTGGTATAATAAACTGGCCAAAGGAGGAGATAGAGGCCACTGACATCAAGACAAGAAAGCTCCTCACAATGCATGGAGGGTTTCACCCCAAATCCAGCACCCTGAGACAGTACACCAAGCGTAGCGAGGGAGGCCGAGGGCTAGTGAGTGTCAAGACCACTGTCCAGGATGAAACAGCAAAGATCCAGGAGTGCATCAGGAAGATGGCCCCCAAAGATGAAGGGCTTAGTGAATACCTCAGGCAGCAGAAACCCGAGGGTGAGGACAAGGAAGATGAAGAACCTTCATGGAGGGACAACATTAAGAAGAAGGAGCACGAGAAGCTTGAGAAATACCAAAGGCTGAAAGAGGAGCTAGAAAAGATGTGGAAAGTAAGTGCAGCAGTGGTGCCAGGGGGATTTGGGGTTGTTTGATATCCTGCGTCATTAACAAGCCCAGAAGCGGCTTACCTGCTGCCCTAATAACGGATCACGGGTGGAAAAATACGGGAAAAAAGGAGAGGGGGGCGGTATAATTTGAAAAATGTTAATCTTGATGGACGATGGCACAAGCTTGGCTATGTCTGTCAGCCATGATGTGATCCTTGTCTCCCCTCAGCCATTTTTATGTTATTAATTTTAGACACATTTTTAGAGCCGCAACCAAATAGAAGCTCCGCCACTTCCATCACCACACTGAACCCTGAAACTTTGTATTTTCTCTATTGTTGTTTACACCTGTGTAATCACACAAAATGTGCTGTACACAATAAAGTATATAATTTCTTCTTGCTTTGCCACATAAATAATCATTGACCTTACCCGTCTGAAATGAAATCTGCTCGGTGATACTACAGTAAATCCAGAACTAAGAATTAAGAATAAAAGAACATCTCCTCCAAGAGAAACATTACAGCTGTTTTTTTATTCTTTCCATTTTTCACTTGAACCTTCAAGGAACTTCTAGAAGGTTGCAACACATACCTTTTCCCTTTTAACAAAATACAGAACTCCCACAAGAAACCATCAACCCTGCACTCTGTGGCTCTTCTGTCTAATGTTGCCTTGTGATTGTTCATTGTTATAATAAGTGAACAAGCACTACATCTTGAAAAATGTGGATAAAAAGCCTTGTCCTTGAGGGAAGATCAGCAGTGCCAAGCAGAATGCAGACCAGTAAGAAAGGGATGCTGGCTGTTTGTGTGTTCCTGTGTGTGTTGGTGTAAAGTACCTGTGACAGAGGAGTCGTTGCCATTCTTTTCGCTGTGGCAGTCCTCCTGTCCATCTGCATTCTGCTGTGTGTGCTGCAGACTGAGTTTATGACAAACCTCGAACGCCTGGCCGACTGTCCGCACAATACGCATGGCCTGACTCTGGTTGGGGAGAGAAAGAGAAAGAAAGACATTGCAGTTGTAATTCTCTGAACATAATTTGTACTTCTGTGTTGCCATTTGGTTCAAAACACTCATTGCTGTGCAGTGTTTTTAAACCAAAGTTAAAACATTTTATTCAGAACTTTTTCCTTTCATTTTTTCCTGGCTAAGTTTGAGTTTATGTATGTGGCGCTCTTTTCTCTGGTTATCCTGCAACCCAGTTTTTTGGGGTATTCTAAACACACCAGAAAAGTAAAACTATCACTTCCCACATGCCAGGAAATACTGAAATCCAGACCGAGCTTTGCAGTGTTTTTAGACCAAAGACTCCACACTGAGCCTTTTTCCACTAGTGTCACATGCAGAGTCAACAATGTCACCTGATGATGTTTTACAATCAGGTAGAGGAGGTTAATTGTGTTTACTGTCCAAACTCAGTGGAATATCAAAATGTAATTTTTATTTTTGACCAGATTGTTCCTTAGTCTTCAGGTGCAAAGAGCTCAATGTCTCTGCTTATCTCCTCCTTTACTCTTTTCGCCCTGCTCTGAAAAGGCAGGTCAAGCGAAAACAACTAAGGAGACTTATGTCTGCTCTCAGCCCTCTCTTGTGCGGCTTGTCACAGTAGAGAGGTGCAGAGGCATAAAAAATTTTTTTTAAGCACTGTGGCCTAGCCTCAAAACACAACTCATCCTCAGCTGATTAAGCAGAACAGATGCAGTGTGGCCTAAAAGCCAGAACACAATCAAGACTCTGCCAACAGACTAAATCCTTTCTTGTTCCGGTTATAAACTCTGAACCAGTCTGAAGTCTTGTCTCAAAAAGTGTTCAGTCCAGATCAGTATCATAACATCATATGGACCCAGGCTTAGTATCATTTGAAAAATATAATTTATCTTGTTGTTTTGTTACATTAAAAACTTTAACTGGTTTTGGCAGTGTTTTGAGGTGCTGGGCGTGGACTTTAGTCCACAGAGGTTTTGAGTTCAGAAAAACTCCACTCATAAGTCAATTTCAGTTCAGTGAGGTTTGGCAGCAGTCGTAGCGTCCTCATAGTGTAATTATGGGTCCAAGCCCGAATGGGCTGGGAACTCGAAAGTCCGATTGCCACCAAACTTGGCACAGACCATCCCTGGACCGTGACGATAAAAGTTTGTATAGGGAACTTTGATCCGCCAAAAAACCTCCGAATTATAAGCTAACAAATTTTTGCCGAAAAGCAAAAAACTGGATGTGGTGTCATATCTTACGTTTGCAATGGCCGATCTACACCAAACTCGGGGACTTTATCTGCCATGCCCTCCCGAGGGGCTGTGTGAAATTTGGTGTCAATCAGCCTCTCGGTGGAGCTACTAAGCGTATATCAAATAACACTCCCACTGACATACATTCATTTTATATCTCCATAACCGCAAGTCCCTTTCATTTACAACTCTGGTCATTTATTGTCCACGGGCCCCGCGGGGCGCCCCGGGTCAACTCACGCGGCCTCCGCGGGCCGAGGGGGGTTGGCTGGCGCCGGAATACTGCTGATGTTTCCAAAGCGACCAACCAACAGCTGCCAGTATCAGCAGAATAGGAATTTATGTCCAGATCTGAAAAATGTCCTCGATTGCCATTGACCCTTACATAATCAGAGTAAGTGCCTTTGAGGCCTCCACTGTGTTATGTTTAGACAGCATGTTGCCACTTCAAAAGTTTAAACACCTTTCATGGCTATGGTACTGTTTCATGGGGTACAAATTCATGAAAATCTGGCGGAAGTCCAAGCTTTTATAATCAAACTTGCACTTCTTTGCCACGTAGAGTGAGGCAATGGATAAGACAATGTGGTATATGGTAACATAAGGCTGGGAGGTATATCGGTATAATGAGGTATACCGATATAATTTCAAAAGACATATGAAATTACACAATACCGTTTATACCGATATAGTTTGATGTTGAGTTAATTAATGTTTCCGTAAAGTCCTGCCAGCGTTTGCTCCTCTCTCTCTCCCTCACCGCGCAGCCACGCCCCTCCGTCTGCGTCTGCATGCAGCCGTCTACTCACAAAGTCTCTAACAAGATAGAGGGAGACAGTGCATGTCGACACTATTAAAGACCTAGCTTGTAAAAAGAAAAACACGGTTCGTTCAGTGTTTACCATACATACACTTCACTTCAGTGGGCCGCCCAGGTTAGGCGACACATAATAGCATTTATCAGAGAAACACTGTGGATATTTTACAAGAGCGGACCGGGTAAAGCAACAGCGAACACACCAGTCAGATGTTATTCATTAGCTAGCACGTTGTTGTTTTTTTGATAGCCTACGTCGTTAACACGCCTCCTCTACGTGCAGCTCAGCTGCTGCTGTGAACGGAATCACCACAGGAAAAGTCCAGAAGACAAGGTCTGTTTTTCTGGTGACTTTATACAGCCTAGCCTACTACTGATGGAGGAAGTCACCAAAGTGGACATACAGGGAGAGAGAGACGGTAAAGCCCCTTTTCCACTGCACAGTACCAGCTCGACTCACCTTGTTTTGGTTTTCCATTGTGTAAAAGTTGTACTTGTACCTGCTACCAGGTACTTTTTGCGTATCGCCTCCGTCTTATCTGTCTTTAAATTCTGAGTATTGTTGAAACTGTTAACTTAAATGAAGAGACAGCTGTTTGTGCGTCGCTGGTATGTGTCGCATTGAACATTACGTTGCAGCAGTTGTGTGTGGCGTTGCTATGACGACTAGCTACATTGAAGGGTACTATCTCTGGGTACTATCTGCGCAGGACGGTCAAGGCGAGGCGAGTTGAGCTGGTATTGGTAATGGGAAAACGACATAAGAAGCGGGAGAATTCAATAACTGAGTGATACTTAAGATGGAGAACGAAGTACGATTAAAACGGTGAAATAGTAAAAAAGCTAAGTTACTAAAAACATGTCCACTAAATCCCCCCCCCCCTTTGATGGTGTCCATCAAAAATAAATAGAGACCATTAAAGCTGCAACCTTACATACACTCAAAGTAGAGTAATCTAAAGTGTATCAGTGTTGTGTTTCTTAAGTTGTTTCAACTTTTTACTGTTGGAACGTAATGATAATGTTATCAGCCAATCAGGAAACATCGATATGCGTAGCGGAGTATGGAGAATGTCTCCAAGAACAGTAACTGAACAGCTAAATTTATACAGACAGATATTATACGGTAAATGGAAAAAGACAGCTTTCGGCCTAAACCATATTTAGCTGTACACTTGCTGTCCCTTTGACATTTGTCTTCTCTCTTTTCTAATTTTCTAGCTACAAGCATTAATATCCTGAAACAGAAAAGACGGATTGCTTTAATCCAGTGTCGAGAAAGGATAAGATAAAATATTGTCACTTAAAGAGGATATTGCCTTGGAGCAAACTGCTGTTAAAAGAAACTGGAGAGCATGATTCAGCTGAAAAACATCAAGACATCAAACTAACAGACAAATATAAGTAATGATAAACATAATATTGTCCTGTGTGTTCAAGACCTTTTTGGAAATTTCTTCTTATAGTGTTGGGGATGAAATTGGTCAGAGATTCCCACATGCAAGTACACTGTTTGCAGATATCTCCTTTTTGTAACAACCCTTGTATCCTTTACTTTGTCTCTCCCTAGCTCTCTCTTTCTCCTCAGACTCTCTGTTCACTTTTCCCCATGCTGTGCTGTTCACTTCTACTCCATCTCCTCCATACCATCAATCACATTTTCTAACTCTTATGAACTCAAATCATACCTTCTGGGAAGAATTCCACAGAATTTATCCCTTTACTGTCCCTGTGGAGTCCACAATGCAACCCATATAAGGTTATTCTTTACTGGCCTAAATATGTGTAACCATCTTATTGGCTGTTGAACTCTAATGCTTACCTAAGTCATGTTGAAATGTATTACATTCTAAGTGGTGCCAGTCTGTCTGTAAACTTCTAAGACTGAAGAAGCGTGCCATATCTCTTGTCCTTGGCTGTCTAGGCAACGGCTGGTTCCTATCTACCAAACTGTCATCATGCACCCACAGAGAAAAACAACAGAATCAACTATTGCCTGACAAACACACAGGTTGTTCTGTTTCTAGGTCTGTGAGTGACTTGAACGTGATATCTGTATGACTTGTACCTCACCTGTAACTCATCCACATTGAGCCCCATTAGTAAAAGTCCTTCAAAATGATTAGGTATTATTGATACCATAGCCAATAATTGTTACTGATCACATTGTCCCGTTAATATTGATTTATCTGACAAAAGGGCTTTTGCTAGGAGCAGGTAATTTAATGTAAAGTATTTCTGTAGGTCAACTTACAACAACCCATACAACTGCATCCATCACATCTACACTTTTCTGGTTCAGACACACAAAGGTGACGTCCCGACCTGTGCACAAAACCTATTTAAAATGCTGAAAAAATAATCTAGAGCTTCACCCATGAAAATTGGCGGTCATAATCATATCATATCGTTATATGCTGATGATATAATTTTGTTTCTAGATCAAATTGACACCTCTATACACCTGATAATTGAAGAATTTGATAAATTTAGTGATCTGTCAGGTTATAAAATAAAATGGACAAAGTCCGCCCTGATGCCACTGAATAATATACATGTTCAGGGTTCTATCCCCTCACCTATTCATATTAGAAACACTTTTGTGTACTTGGGCGTTACAATTCATAAAAACATATCTGAGATAAGCAGTGAAAACTTCAACACTGTACTAAAAAAGATAAAGTCAGATACAGTGTTGGCCAAGCTACTTGGAAAATGTAGTGAAATGTAGTAAATGAAGCTTCACTACACTGAAGCTACCCCCAAGTGAAATGTACCAAGCTAAGCCACTAATATATACACCAACTAAGCCACTAATATATACACACACACACAGGCCTAGTTTATATTGAACCAACTTCATTCCACAGTAGCAATAGAAGAAAGACTAGAAACCTGCTCCAAACTGTGTGTGTATGCAAAGAGAGCTAAATCATACACACAGAAACTCTCCTACTTATTGCCATCTCATTGCAGCTAAATGTATTTCCTCATGCAACAAACGGAGAACCATTGTTGTTTGTATAAAGTAAGTTAATTATCACATTATTAATTAATTATATATTTTTTATTGTTTATATATGTGAATTTGGGCTCTGACAACATTGCAACCTAAACATTCATGGCAATGGGCGATAAAGAGAGAGAGAGAGAGAGATCTCTCATCTCATGGAAGCAAGTTTCTGCCACTACATATCAAAGTTTCCTCCTCACTAGAGGAAGAGCTGTCCGGGCTGGACCCTGATCCTTCTCACAAGAGGTGTTACAATAACTATCACAATAGAAAGTAAACTCAATCACGTGTGTCTTTAGTCCCGTCCAGCAAAGTCGCATCTAAATCTAATCATTTTTTTGGAAAAGAGTTATTAGCTGAGGGGCTCTATCGTACACCAGCCGAATCACTTCACTGTAATATTACTGTTATGCCCTTGTGATGTAAGGTATTTTCTTTATACAACTGCTATAATAGATGTCCTTGTTCATGGATATGTCTATACCCCCCCTTATACTTGTAAAAATGTTGATCACAAAAAATAAAATGATGAAAAAATTAGGTGTTTGTGTGACAGTAAGATGTGGTGTCAATTCAGGGTTCTCAAATTAGCGATAATTGCACTGAGAATATCAATAAAAAAACACTCACACAATTAATACACTACACACACAGGACGAAGCAAAGAAACAAAGTTTTGGGGTAGACTGGAGAGCGATGTATTACAGTGGGTAAGCTTAGTTGTAATAAAAACATGCACAAGATGTTTCACTGTAAAAAATTAATGTAATTGTGATTATGATTGGATTTGCAAAAAAAAAAAGTTCAGCTAAAGTTCAATATTCACTGCCAGTCTATTTTTGACGGAAGCCGCATCAAGCAGCAAAGAGCAGATGAACCGGGCAGGAAGACACAGAACGGCATCGAGAATCTTGTTTCAGCCTTTGATTCATGCAGAGCAAGTAGGCCTACATACTCTGTGGTGACATTTTTTTTACATTCAGTAAAATTAAGTAGGCTACCCTACTTGCAACACATTGCCTCCATGGAAATTATGTATCATAGCAATGACAGCGTCTCCAAAAAAAAAAAAACACTGCTCCTCTAAAACGCACTCTAGCGCTCCCAGCTAGGCGTTTTCAGAAGAGCAGGTGGCGTTTTCAGCTGGCAAAAAATGCTTTGGTGGACACAGGCCCTTAGGGCGGGACTACTTTGTGATTGACATGTCACTACCACGGTGACCTGTCAATCAGGATAGAGACGACTTGTATCCGCTGCTCTGTGTAAAGTTTTTTTTATCAAATGGCTGTCAACAGGAGAGAGAGCAGTCTGTTAGTCTGTTTTGTTTTAAAAGTAAATTGTTTTGTAAACCTTTTTCTTTTTTTATAATTTTAACTGTGATTACATTTTAGTTTAGATTCTTTATATTCAGGATGTATTTAATAAACGATTAAATACGACAACATGTTAACAGTATTAATAAGTCTGGTTTTGTTGTAACACTGATAAATAACTTTTGGAAGGAGGGCCAGTAAGTTTCAAACCCAGTGGCCCGGTGGGGACAGTTTCCAAAAAGTTTAACATTGAGAGATTAAAATTAACAAAATCTGAACAAGTCAGCAAAATCAGGCAGGAAAAGTACTCACTTAACTTAACAGCATGTCAATGGATGTGTGGACCGTAACAGGAGGCACATGGCGCTTGTGATTGGTTAACCAGTCTGACACACAAGAATGACAACAGAATGAATCTAACTGCATGACTGTTTAAAACGGGTCCGATGCGCTTTATAGTTAACCTACATTTTAACCTCTGTCTTCATGCTAATTGTGTTCTTTCAAATCTCTATTCCGATTTGAATACAAATAATCGTTCAGCCCTATTTCACTGGGAGAAAGAATAGCTTTGACCTTTGCAATGAGGGCCTCTTTGGTTACATTCTTTATGGGACAGGAAAACTAGATAAGATTCATGCTGTGATTTTATCGTGAGCGCAGCTTCTCACTTTGAACAGTTCTCCTGTTTAAACTGAATCAGGCAAACTTTCAGGCAAAGCCCAAAGCAGCAGAGCTACGAACATGAGGGGCAACTGTGAAACTTTACAAGATAAACAACAGCATTGGCCATCTGTTCAAATACTTAAAATGACCAGTGTTTACACTCTCCCGAGACTTTTGACCTATTTGGCCATAAGAGTAATAAGCAAACGCAGAAGTAGCATGACTTTTGTTTTCACAAAACCTCTCCCCCAGACAGATGATTGCATTGTGTGAAAAAAAGAAGTCTCATTTGAATGGAACTTCAACGTTGGCAAGGCGCTGCCAATGAAATATGTGCAAAGATACTTTCCTGGAGAATTACTTTGTAATCTCAACACTGTATTTCTACTGTTTGCCTGGCGATCAATGAAAACTACTGCTGGACAGCTACATTGTAACATTATAAACTGTTGTGCAGTGTTTCATAAGCCTACAAATTCATGGATTTGTTGCTCAAATTGGACTTTGTGGATAATATTTCAATGTCTCACAGGCATGGGGTGTGTGCCCTACCAAGCGAGCGCCCCAACTTAACCACATCTTAACCATCACGGATCACAAAGGGCTAATGAAGTGTTTGTTTTTGAAAGTGTCGTATGGGTCGATCTGAAAGATATTGAGAAAGACCCTGTTTGATTTTTTGATTTGGTTGAAGGCTTTTTCTCGTTAATCACTTACAAATGTGCCTTGTCAGTGTTATCAATACCTTTGCTGAATGGACAGTCCCTTCCAACACACTAATCTTTTTCAGTTAACTACATCTGTATCAGAGCGGTTGTCCTGTATCTAGACATTTTCTGCCCCGATCCAATTCTCCAATGGATCTCCAATTTTGGCAGCTGACAAGACTGCTAAGAGATTTGTCACTCAAATGCAAAGCCTGTATATCCTGCTGTAAAAACATGAAATAGTTTGGACATCTGTCACCATCTCTGTCTAGATCTCTTTCTACGTCTCTATCGTTCTCCCCTTCACTTTTCCTCTCTGTCAATTCAACTGAATAAATGTGCCCTCTGTATCTCTGTCGTTCTATCTCTTCTCTATATATCAAGCTGCCAGTGAGCTGGATCACTGCAGCAGAATATGCTTTCTTTGTGGCTATAGGATACGACCTAGTCAAAAGCACAATGTATTATTTATCCCAGATTAACCACAAAGGTTCAGTGGGGCTTTCATTGTCCTCTTGGAAGTCTTGGCACAAGCAAGATTAAGGGACAAAAGGGAGTATAATGCAATTTAGAAAAGAGCAGTGTAAACAATGAGCGGACGGCTGGGGAGTTACTCCTGCTTAAAGCCTTTCCAGTGATTCTCTCCTCTGTTGATGAGCTCATTCATTCTCTCATCATCCTGTATTTACATTTTAACCATATCCCTTCAGAATTTGCACATCCTACACCACCTCAATCTGATTCTGCTCCCTCTTAACTGCCCTTCCCTGGTGTAAATTAACACATTAGTGGAGTTTTAGTTAGAGAGTTGCACCAGCAACTCCCTGATCACCAGCTTAACTTATCATTAGGGCAAAGCCTGGGCAGATGTTCATGTTGTTATTTACCTCGGAGAAATTAGTGGGACAGCTGAGTGAGAAAACACACAAGTGTGTAAGAACACTAGCAGACCAAAATAAGTACTAATCAATAAACAGGTTTGAGTGTGACTGTGAGGAAATGTGTTCAGATTGGTGAGATTTCTACTATTACATAGATGTTTACTTTCCCAGCATAGGTTGCTGTCACAGGTTAATATCTGGTTGTCACTGTTACCAGAGACTACAGTCTGCAGTTTAGTCGTATACACTTTACTGCAAACAGAGTTACACAGGATCTGCTGTTGCCAAAGAAAAGTTAAGTTTGTATTTCTCTCTCTCACTTTCTCTCAGATTTTCCTCATATCGTGCAGGCCTACCTCACGCCCTCGTTCCCTTCATTTCTCATTTGGTCACTTGGTTCCTTGCTAGGATGGCTGAATGTGCAAAGTGTTCAAAGGCTTGGCTTAATTTCACAAAAACGAAATATGAGGAGGAAAGGAAATGCCATTTAGGCTATGCTCCAAGTTAATTTCTTGTAAAGGGGGGAAACACAACATCAAAGGACCTCAGTTAAAGGAAAAATGCAGTACCTTCGACTGTCTTCGAGTTGGAACACCGCCAAATCTGGCAGCCATTGGGTCTCATCAAACCAAGTAAAACCTGGATCATTAGGCAGTCTCAATAATGGTTTCAATATCAATAAAAAAACATAGGGCTGGACGATATGGCCAAAAATGTTATCACAATAAAACGTTTCATATCTTTCGATATCAATAATTATCATGATAGGTATCAAACCGACTTTAAAGGCCAATTTCTGCTCCTGAGTGACGGCGAATGGTTAATAGTGGTTTAAACTCTTCTTTATGGTCAACACTTGTAGCCATCACTTCACAAATCTGAGGTAGAACATTCAAAACAACTATGAAAAAATATTTGTTAACAACTATGCATGAGTAAAATTAAGTAAAAGCTTTTTTCAGTCCTTGTTCTCAAAATAATAAAAATCTTAATAAAAAAAAAGTCCTAATTTGTGCATGACTCAAGTGAATAAAATCAAACATTTATTGAATATTTATTGAACTTTTGTTATATTATTATTGAAAAGAATTGTATTGCCATACTTATTGTTATTGTCTTTCTGTCCAGCCCTAAAAAAAAGTTATCATGTTCAGGTGTAGCTTCACAGACGAAGTGAAGTTCAGAGGTGTGATAAGGCCGCAGCCTACAAAGGTGTGTCCTTTGTGTCACCTACACAACAGAGTAGCATTATGATGCTTTTGTTTTTACTTTTATGCTGAATGGACTTCTCTCCCTATGTCTACTCCAATCTCTCTAAAACTAGTTATTTGTCTTTTCTTTTTATCCTAGGAACAAGTCCCTATGTCTTGGGCATATTGTGTGTTTACAAAAGGATGCAATATGATGGTATATTTGTGTTTTGTATGGTTTTCTTGAATTAAAAATTACAAACTCATACCAAAAAAAGAGGAAAACATTATTAACTTCTGCCTGTGTTAACAACTCACTACGGACATCTCATGACCAATATATCACACCCTTGATATGTAGTACCTGGACAGAGGCAGTCTGAAGCACTCACATCCAATGTGTGCAGTGATTTGTTCAACTGTGGTTTATTTCAGCCTCTGCTGTAAAAGCACTACATCCTTGACAGAGAGGTAAAAAAAAATAAAAATATCAGATCGAGAGAGAAAAGCTAAAGACCGAAGGATCATTTCACTATGATATGGATATTCAATAAAAAGTCCTGAAAGGCTATAAAATCCAATTTACTTAACCAAGTATATCGAGAATTATGCGAGTCCTTATTATTTATATGTCTGGAAATAGCCATATGTTATTTTATATTAACGCTCCTCAATGTCAATGATGAAACCATCGATCCTCAGTCAAATTCTGAAACTTTACCAGGCCATCTACCCATTGTGAGTGCACTCTCTACTACAATATACTGCTAAAAATGGGCTTTTTTATTGCTGTAGCTCACTCAGTACGTTCCTGCGTAATTACAGTATGAGAAGATTTTTCAAAAAATCATTCATAATGCATTTCATTATTATGTTTGCTTTTCAATCATCCCCAAAAGCAGAACATTCAACTTGTCCTCCACGTCCAAGGCTGCATAAGTTGAATCCATTAGACAACACTGAATGACAGCATATGGTTGGAGGGCATCTATCCACAGAGAGAGAACTCAATTAACACTTGACACAATAACCACAACTCTCTCTCCAGCTCATCAACCAGCTGTGGACAGCAAATTAGTTTTTATCCATCATAACCATTAGATAGATAGCTATATAAATAAAAAAATAAAAAATAAGGACCAAAAAACTGTTGTTTTGACTCACTGAGGTTCATTATTTGCTGTTTTTATGTTTTTAATCCATTGGTTATTAAGTGCATTTGCATTACTTCCCTTACTGGAAAAAGCGATCATGTGGCCTATCAGTATAATTACAACATAAAAAAAACACAGCTGCCAGCTGCAAGGTTTCCATTTAGCAGCAGTGATGGGATGTGTTGTGTTATAGTCCATTAGCAGGTTTAAAAGACCATAACCAGGTTTTATCCATCGTCTTTATTATCTTCATGTGTGTCCCTCTTCACGCTTGGCCTGTTAATGTGTTACTGCCTCATTGGTGAAGTTATGAGATAAAGATTGGAAAGAGTATAATGATTTGAACACATGACATGGTCAAGAGCTGGACTTGCTTTTCTATGCAAAGCTTTACTACACGGTACATTTTATTCCTACTGGATTTTGATATTTCTTGTGCACAAATTGAATGGTTTTGTCTACTGTTTTCATGATAGATTACTCTTAAAGTGTTGGATGGATTGACTAACCAACGATTTAAAAATCAGGAGTCATTTTGAGCCTTTTAATTGACTGGCTTAAATCCAAAACCAGAGTCAGGGTTTTGCAACCGTTTCTGGCCAGCAACCCTCTCTTAAGTTCAGCAATAAGGGAGTTTTCAAGTTATGTGAATTTGAGTATGGTGCAGTGTTGTATACTATTTCTTAATGGATTATATAGAAGTTACAAAATACTTGACTTAATTGCATTGACTTGCGTCACAATATATTTTAGCAACTATGCAAGAGGAAACTGGAGTTAAGTTATCGTAAACTTTAATCAAGTTTAATATAAAAATCATCGCATACTGAATGTTATTGGCATCTTGAATAACACAGTGTATTGTATCAGTATACATTTGTTACAACTCCGAAACTCTGCGTACAGGGTCGCAGGGGGCTGCAGCCAATCCCAGCTTACATCGGGCGAAAGGCGGGGTACAACCGGGACAGGTCGCCGGTCCATCGTAGGGCCATCAATGCCTTTTAAATACGGCAGTGTTTATTTACACGTTGCAGCTGATTGGGTAACACACCCACCAAATTAGAGAAAAAGTACATCAGAGACTGTTGCACAGAGTTTCACATTGTTTCTAGGAAATATGTCGTTCAACTTTGAAACTGGCTCAGACTGTTATTTCTCACTTAAACCAGCCTCTTCCAATTGGACAAAACACACTAAATACAATCATTTTAGATGATTATACATAATACAATCTCTCACACACAGACACACACCGAAGCAGCATTGAGTATTCTGATGAACATTCACTGGTCTCTGCTCTATCACTCTCACTACAATTGTACAAAATAGAGGCCAGGTCATTCATTAGCCTCCTTTAAAGTGTTGATCGGAGGAATAAGGGGAAGTGTGAGAGAGTAAGAGTCAGAATGGGGGAGAGAGAGAGAGAGAAACAGCCTGTCTCAGTGTTAGAACTGATAGGCCACTAAAGCCTTTTTATGCAACTGTGATTTAACGCCAAGCCATTCTTTCACTGCTGGTAGTTAAGAGGGAAATAAAGCCTGCTTAATCTTCTACTTAATCTTCCACTCGCAACCTTCTACACATCAAAACACACTCGCACAAAACCATGTCGTGCTTTGGATGACATTTTTATTGCATGTTTGATATGTATATGCCCATTCTTTTTTTCATTATGCCATAAATGTTTCATTCTTTTTGTTCTTTCCAATCTTCTACACCTCTCTGTCTTTGAGTAGGTCTATTACAGATGTTTTTTCTCTCGTCTCCTCTATTCTCTTTTTCCTTCTGTCTTCCTCTTTGGTCTTAGGAATACTTACACAACTTTTTTGCAACCGTTTAAAGGATAATACAGTGTTTTCTCCACATATTTCTGTTGGTACAAGCACAAGTAAACCCTGAAATTATTTGCTATAAACCACATTCATTCATTTGTTCATTACTTATCTCTTTCTTTTTGCTTGACAAAAGTCTTTCTTTTGCATACTTCACATGACCATTTGGGTTTAGTAATTATATTTATGTGCTGACAGAATAGTACTGTTAATGAAATAGTGTTTGGACCACTAGCGTAAGTTAGTAACAACGGGCCCCAGTGCAGGCTGTGATGATGGGCCCTTGGCTCCACAGTTGCAAAGCACACGTGCACACATACTGTTCGTGTCTAGAAGGGAACCCTATATTGGCAAATGTGTGTGGCCTTGTTTCCTTATTGTGCACACTTCAACAACTGATAAGATTACAGTCCCCTTCAAAAGTATTGGAACGGTAAGGCAAATTCCTTTGTTTTTGTTGTTCACTGAAGACATTTGGGTTTAAGATCAAAAGATGAGTCTGAGACAAGAGTTCAGAATTTCAGCTCTCATTTCATGGTATTCACATCTAGATGTGTTATACAACTCAGCAATCACGACGCAGCAATCTAAAGTGATGGATTTTAGAGTCGCACTGTGTCACCTAGACTATTGTATTTGCGAAGTACAGAAATCAAAGAGAAAGTTATAAGTTTCTGTACAATAACCTCACGGCAACCACATTCCTCTTCGGCATAGAGAGGCAAGAGATTATGGTAAATAAGAAACTTAAAAACAACACCATGTCCTGAAAACAGGCCAGCTACGGTGCCCATTTGGTTTAATACGACAAGCACATCCACAACGCTCAGCCTTTAAAACAGCGGCACAGCAGCCACACCAAATCAAAAAGCACCTGTACTCATCTATTTGAATGGCCTCCGACGAGCCTTGATTTGAGCAAAATCTTTGACAATGTCCTCAGTAAAAAATCCAAAACAATGTTATTTGGGAGCTTTGCAACCCTCTCCTCCTGTTCTTTTCTCTCCTGTCTCTTCTTGAAACAACTTTTATGTTTGAATGTCATGACTGCTAGCTTGTACGTATGCTTACTACTTACAGATTTTGCATTTCACCCAGTTTCACTTAGCTAGTCTTGTTGTCTTGTCACATGATCAAGTAGAAACTTAAGATTGGGCAGCCGTACTCATATTACCCAGCAATCACCATTGCATATGTAGCTTTGTTCTATGTTTGGGACACGAATATAGCCTACCAAAGAAAATAAGACAATATTCATTTGTGGAATACGTTTTTTTTATACTTTGCTTGCTACAGACTTTTGTGGGTAAAACTACTGACTGACACCATGGCAAAGGGGGATATGCACATTTGAGGGTATATATAGGCCTACCACATGATTTCATTGGTGATACAGTGATAGCAGGTGAGCTAGGAGTCAACTGTTGTTTGATGAATGAAGTTGCATTTTTACGGCGAAGTCCTGCTCGTCCTGGTGGGGCACACTCCCGTCACAGGCCCCTGTACAGTACGGGCCCTAGTGCGGCTACACTGTCTGCACTGTCTATATCTACGCCCCTGGTTGGACTTATTATTTGACGATGTTAAGTTCATTTTAGACATTTGTAATGTTTTATTTAAAGTTGCACTAATCAATATTTTTATATTAACAATGGATCGAATGACTTGTAATGTGAAAGGTGCCACTAATCAACCAACACTGCATTTCCCCTAAGCTTTTCACCTCAGCTTGTTACGTCTTTCAGCTCACTGTTTTAGTTGCATAGCCTGTGACTTTATAGGTTTGTTCACTCTCAGCGCTCTGATCAGTGCTGGTTTTTTACCAGCTGTTTTTAGCCTAAAAAGCTCTGATAAAACCCACTTGTACACTACCTGCCCAAGACAAATGGCAGACAGAATAAATAACAGTTGAGTCATCTGGTTGAGACCAAAACAAAAGTGAAAGGGGAGTGAATATTGGACTTGCATTCAACAGGTGGACCCAAACACAACTCCTAATAAATGCTTATGTTGCTCCGTGCTGGATGACTTAAAAGGCAACTGTTTGCTAAAAAGTTTGCCATATTACAATAGAAGATGGTTGGTAATGTGGAAATGTAAAGCTTGTTGTGACACAGTTAAGCCAAATAAACTTTTCATTGGTTTGTTAACCTTATTTCGCTGTACCAGTACGTACCAGCAAGTGTTTTCAAAGTGGAGGTTGCTCTAGCTTCTGTTAATCACCAGACACACACATGGAAAAAATGTCTCGGCCAAGAAATAATCTCTTACAAACATACTGTCTTATAAACTTTCTAGTATTGCTGTTTGTCAATCACAGCAGGTGCTTTCACGCTGGCTTTGCCATCATAAACAGTATTTTTAACAACTATGACAATCTTATAAATATAATCCAGACGTCGACATTAATACATGAGTTGTACCCATAAAATATAATGCTGCATTGCATGAAAAAAACATTTTGCTCATATAGTTTCTCCACCACCACTATACTGTAAAAAAAGTCGACAAACACACACATACTGGTTTCCAGCTTAATGGCCTCAGGGCCATAGTTACCCCAAGAGAATTTTGGTATGCATCACTTTCCATTTAGTCTTCCGAACAGAGTGTGTGTGTGTGTGTGTGTGTGTGTGTGTGTGTGTGTCTGTCTGTCTGTAAGAGATAATGAGGCCGTGTGTGTTTCACTCTGCTAACCCCTGGACTTAACCATCAACTCCTGCGAACTGGAAGCTAAAGTGGAAAACTGGGAGCACATTTTCTAACTGTGACACATTGCTGGACTCTGTTTTCAGCTCAACCCCCCCCCC
>NC_060154.1:3198965-3291479 GCF_021292245.1 Micropterus dolomieu
CCCCCCCCCCCCCCCCCCCCCCCCCCCCAAGTTGTTCCAAGTTGTTCCTCAAACTTCAACAATGACAAGCCTATAATGCCAGGAGGACTTACTGCTGCTTGGCTGCCATGTGTCTCTTTATTGGAGGTTGTCAGGATGGGACTCAGACAGTGACATGATTTAAGAGAGGAGGAGGAATTGCTTTTAACAATATATGACCAACAGACTGTGAAAACATTGGAAATGAAGCACTTAGTGGCTGCCTTTTTCCAAGTTGCCATTATACAGAAACATATTTTGATGAGTTGGTTATTGCAAGTCATGCAAAAACACAAACTCCTTCGCTAATACAATATGAAATCAAAACAAACACAAATGTCCTCACACCTCAATCATTTTGTTTCCTTATCTTCTGTGCATCAGTAAGTTACGCAGAATAATTACAGTATCATGTGTTGGACACCGAGCAACTGCACTCAAGCAGGTTGGCCTGCTCAAGGACACCTCATTACTGTTAATGAGAGAGGGGCTCTTTCATTTACCCCATAGAAAATGGAGTTTGTTGGGTTGCACCTGTCCTGGTTAAGAAGCCAATAAAGTTTCAAACAGAGCACCCACTGGCAAGGAATAGAGAAAACAAAATCTTTACACCTGTCTGTCTCAAGTGTTAGGTCAGTCCAAACGTTAGTCAAAAACCTTAATGCTTATTGGGGAATTAATTGGGAGCTTCCTGTTTCAGACAGACATACTGTGAGAATTTCCAGTGCTTGGCATTTGTGTCTAAACCCAGCTGGACCCAATAATCACAGGGTCAGGCCAGACATTTCAGAGGTATGTCATGGCTTTAAAGGTGAAAGCTTCAAAACAGACCTATTATCTGTCTTACCTTCTTCTTGGACTTGAAGACATTGCAGCGGAAAACATTACTCTGTCCATCTCTGGCTATGTAGCTGAAAATCTTCAGATCCTGGGAGTCATGAGACACATAGAATATCCTGAAAGATAGAATAAAATAGGTCAGAAATGGAAAGAAAATATGGATATGATGCAAAACAGAATCAGAGCCTGGCAGCATTTCTAAATGTATCTTAAGACGCAAAATAGGCACCCAGCCTGTTTCTCTGGGGTTTCAATGTGACAAAAATAAACACTATATTAAGTTTGTTTTAATCCGAAGGCAAGAGACCAAATTTTAGCTCTCAAGTTCAAAATAAAGGGGTAAAGAAAGTTGGGGTCGAGTTCAGGTGCTCACAGATTTCTCCATTTTTTTTGTGACTTTGAGACAGGAAGTTCGGTGACACATATTGAGGCAGGTAAACTTTAATTCAAAGTAAAAAAATATATATTATTACCGTGACAACAATGACACATTCCAGAGTGAGGAGGAGACGGAGGAGGTAATACTATTACAACAACAAAAATCATGGCTGGAAAATGATGCAGGGAAAACCAAGTTTGAGACCAAAATAGAGTTCTTGTGGTAGGGAGAGATTGTGTGCAACCGACAGTGAAGAGATGTACAATAACCTGCAGAGCAGGTAAATAGGAAGAAATAAGTTTGAGAGCAAAAGAGATAGTACACAATAACCTGCAGGTGGGAGAACATTGTATGATTTAAGCTCTACACTGGATCTAATTTATGATGACAAATGAACACTGCTGGAGAGATAAAGCATTGCGGAAGATAACATGGTTACAAGACTGAAACCAAGAAGCTGGAAATTGTTATTCGCAGAGTCAAGACAGGATGTTTGAACATTTTGCAGATGCGTTCAACATAAAGAAATCAGAATCGGGTTTATTGCCAGGTACATTTTCACATTCGAGGAATTTGGCTTGGTGTGAATTGGTACTTACAGTACACATAAAACATAAATAGTAATATAAATATATAAAAAGTAAGGAGATCAAAAAAATTTACAAGTATACAAAAAATATAAAAAATACAATAATACTATAATACAATTTCAATCTGGGTGGCATTATGTTCCTGAAAAACATATATATCAATGCCAGTTTGTTTTCATTGTGGTTTAAAAATGTGTGTCATCTTGGACAGTATGATCATTAAGATCTTTAAGACATTCATGGTCGTGTAAATAGCCTCATGTATCTTTTCTGTTTTATTACCAGGCAGCACTGTCATCACATCTACTGACCCCCAGCATCATTCCAAATGATAATGTTCTGCTTTACTAATCCAAATTTTCCACTTGTCCCACTGCCAAAATTTAACATTCATGATGATGATCACACTACTTAACACATTATCCTTGTATCCCTGTATAATCTAGTTATAATTAGAAAAACTAGACATGAAAAACAAACTTATTCATTCATGATTACAAAATTTACCAGTATACTGGAAGTCTTCATTAGACCGTGATGAGCAACTGCACCAGTATGAAGACTGTACCACCATTTTGGTGTCTCAAATTATTGTGGTTCTTCTGCAATGATTTGTTGTTTCGGTAACCCTCACTTTGGTTGACATAATAGGCCTGGAAAGATTATTAAACTTTGTCAAAAGACCATTGGTGCCAACTTGATCTTGTGCATGTTAGAGCCACGCAGAGTATCTACGACAAAGTGCTATATTAATGTAATCCTTTATTATTAAATGTCTTTTTTGCTATTTTTATAAGCTTGCTAAAGAATTTCAAGACTTGAAAGCTTTTACAGACATCATGAATGACTGCACTCAATATCACTACTTTGCAGAGAACTATTCTGATTAAAATCTTTAACAAAATGGATAAACTAATACAGTTTCTGGTCAAGGGTACTGTAAAACATACGCACAGAATCTTGAAAAAGCAAAAAGGTGGCTCTTTGATGCAAAATTTTTCATCATAGCAAATAAATTAAATGAGCAAACCCATAGAGCAAAGTAGCCTAATCTATGCTTACATGTTTTGGGTGTGCCCTGAAAACCTTTAATCGAGCACGTTACCTCATCACCATTAAGGATGTACGTCCTTTTGAGTTTTCAATATTGTTCAAAATAAAGTGCTGCAATGTATGGCTGGATTTTGAAACTTAATGAGTGAATAAAACTCTGTTAACTTGAAATATCAACTGGTTGAAAGAAGTACCAGAAACCTCATGCAGAACAGCTTCTTAATTGGCCAATTAGTGCCATAATTAAAGGGCCCGGTTGTATATTTGGGGTAATTTATCACAGTGACACAATGGACATCCAGGCAAGAGCAGAAATTAGGAGACGATTATGCAAATTACCCTGTTGTCTATGTTCAAATGTGTGACTGGGTGTGTTACTGTGCACATTAGTTTTGTACATACTGCATATTTGTGTGAATGTGTATGTGTTATGCACTAGAAATCAGGGGTCTCATCTATACACTCAGTGACATTTCTGTGGTATTTGCATTGGCCTTTTCTCTGGGCGCCAGACTAGCTAAGGTCTTGTGGTATGGATGGTGTCTTTGTCAACCCTGCTTAGCAGACTGTCAAAATACCAGATGCAGCTATCTACAGTGACTCATGCAAGCAGACACACACGCACAACTGGAGAGTTTCAGTCCGATTTCATATCCAGTGTGCTACTGCAAAAATCTAAGAAGAGTTTTACTTTATATAGCTTGTTAAAAGAAAAAGTACAATTTATTACAACTTGGATTTTATTTTTAGACGTCTGGCCATTTTTTAAAATCAATTATGATAGTGTAGGGGTGGGGGGAAAAATCGATATAGCATAGTATCGTGATATTTGCCATGGCAATACTGTATCGATACACGAACGCCAGGTATCGATGTTTTAGTATATAAATTGCAGATGGGAGTTTTAACTTTTTGGTACTAGAATGATAAAATCTATTGCAGGACCATATAGAGGACTGAAAAAGTAGTATGAACAAACAGAGAAATGTATCTTTTTAGATAAACAGATTCAGTTGACAAAGTTTGACTTTAGGGATCTAAGTGGAAGTTGGAAAAAGGTAATAAATTGCAATATATCTCAATATATTTAAAATCGCAATAAAATCGAATCGTAACATAAATATCGTGATAAAATCGTATCGTGGGGCCTCTGGTGATTCCCACCCTTACTAAAGTGTGCAAGCCAACAGCAGTGTTCATTCATTCAAGAGCAGCAGTGTGCTTTTTTCGCGTCACCTCCGCTGCTACAACTCCATCCAAGGAGAAATACTGAACAGTTTACATAAATTAGCTAGCACTTTATTTGGAGGTAAAACACAGAGAGAATGCACCTGTAATGTCACTAATAATCCCTCAATGCACAGGAAAACTGTGGCTGTGCATAACTACGGCAAGACTACAATGACAGTTGAAACTTCAACCAGGAGATCAGCCTGTAAACTGTGAGAGATTTTTGTAGCGCAATTTTGGTAATATTTGTCTTCCAAATTAGTTTGACTAACCTGTTGCTTTGTTTTCAGCCTGTCCGATTGTCCGACTGCTTGTGTTTCTTGCCCCACTGAACCTCTTTTTATCTCTGATGCTGTGCTCCTACACCTGATGGGCCCAATGACCGGAAAATTAAACTCAAGTTGTAATAAACTTTAGTTTTCCTTTAGGGGGTGTTATAACATGTATTTGATCCATTCAGTGTTATTAACATTTTGGTTAGGTCAGCAAACCTTACCATATTTTGTCAACATGTTCAGCTTCACAATAAAGACTCTAACAGTGCCCATTGGGGATGGGCAACGTTTTTTCAAATAATCAAATAGTTTATTCAACTATCGTATTGTCTTAAAAAATATACTTTCCTTTGTTTTAACAGATGCCTGATAGTAACACTTCACTACCAGGCAGGCTTCTGTTTGGCTACAGCACTGTGAGATGGGCTAGCTGCCAGGTTGCAGCCTGACAGTTTTGTTCGAAGAATGGTCGAAAAGGTCCATGTGACCATCAAATAGTATTTTTGCTTGAAATGCCCATCCATAATAAAAAGCTTACTGTGAAGCACATGCTGCCATGAGTTAGAATCAACCGTAGCTTTACGCATCTCCATTTGATTACCACAGCAAACATTGCAGCAAAAAGGCAACATTATGCACAAGGGATTACCGTGGAACGAAAAATTCAGACGACGTGGGTAGCTGCGGCTTAATGAGGGTAGCAGAAACATCTCTGTATGTGTCTATGCCAACAAACACACTGGACTAACAGGGTCTCTATAATCAAGCCATGCTAAATACTAGAAGAAAACTGACCACTCCCATCAGGCTGCACTTTGCAGAAACATTTAAGTTGTCTCCCCTTTCAACTCTTTCTTTGCCCTCCCGTCACCCCACGATCCCCAGTCACAGTGATAAAAATCAATGTCCCAACAGATTTCTTTTTTCCGAATTCTAAAGCAGGGGAAAAGGTCTCATGTTCTGCCAAATGTTGCCTAAAGAGAACTGAATCTTTGCTGCCAGACAAGTGAAGCTCTGCCAAGAGTGAGTAAAAGTGAGCTTAGCTGACAAATCCCCAAACAGCACAGAGATGACAGCTCAGATACATCTCTATAAAGTGACAGTGACAAGAACCGCAGCCAAACATCCAGGTGAAGACTCGTCAGTTAGATCAGATCTCGGAGTAATAGACGCAGGGTCGACATTACGCCATCAAAGATGATTTATGGGTAAATAAATCAGCGGGAGAACTTCTTATGTTGTATTTCAAGGGGGTGGCTTCTCATGTTTAAAGTTAAAAAGAATCAAGACCATAGCACTGCAACTTAGCAGTGGGTCTATTACAGGGGAACAAGAAAAAAAACTGTTTATAGCAGCAGAAGATATTTCATTTTTCAATCCTTCAAAGCCAGTTAATTAAAATGAGCAATACAAGTACGTTGATTAAAATGCAGATATTGTAGCTAAAACACAGTTAAAAAAGGTCACTAACAGGCGGACCGCGGTCCGGATCCAGACCCAGCGGCCGTATTGTCCAGACCCGGACGTACAGCCGATCTATTATTGAGAATTACTACTTCTTGACGGAGCTTTTCTATTTCAAAATGCGCAGCTTTTCTAGCATTTACTGTCCTCGTTCAGCGGCACAGGAAACTCACAGACCAATCCCATGTGCTCTAATCGTCTCATATGATGCTGCTCAGCCCTGAGCATTGCGAGTCGAGTCCACAAGTGAGATACCCAGAGGAAGAGAGGAGACGAAAGACAAAAGAGACTTCACATGACTTTTAACCGAGAATGTACAGATTCTCAGATGTACATTCTTCCCACGGGCAGGTCAAAACCGGAATATCTCATTTATCTCCAATCCTAGCTAGAGCTAAACAAGAGAAAGTAGGGAAGTTGTAGCTATAAATGAGGGAATGAAAGAGAAGAGGAGGCATTACAGCTG
Source organism: Micropterus dolomieu (assembly GCF_021292245.1). NCBI lineage: Eukaryota > Metazoa > Chordata > Actinopteri > Centrarchiformes > Centrarchidae > Micropterus > Micropterus dolomieu. The sequence continues at coordinate 3,205,281 of NC_060154.1, forward strand.
TTCATGTGTTGAGTGTTAATTATAAAATAGTTTGAGACTGAACTTCAGTCACTAAAAGCTACGGTTTTTATTATAGTTTTTCTGAAATTGAGTAACAAATAAAATTTATTTTAAGATGCAAATTTACAAAAACGTTTTTTTTAATTCAGCCTTTAGATTACTTAAATTTAGAATTTATTATTAGAGTAGTTATTATTTATTATCCCTTCAGTTTTATGTGAAAACTGACAGTAAATATTGTTGAAATAGTATCTGATTTGACAGTCAGTTGTTGACTAAAAACACATGTTGATACAACTAGGCTATACGTTATGGTAGGCTACTGAATGATAACGCAAGTTGATGTTCCGGACCTTTGCTTCGTGAAATTTTCTCTAACTTTAATTTTAATTGAAAACCCCTGGTATATACCAATATACTGATATTTACACAGTCAGTAACGCCGGTGACAAATATTAATCAATTTTAATTTGAGATCATCCTGATAATCAGAGACATTTGGAGGGCAAATCTAAAAATGAGATAAGAGTTCAATTAAAATCTGCACTTGCGTCTCTTGGAAACTTCAACAGTGAATGATTTATATCGGTGCCTCAGAATCAAAATGCGTCTCTCTTGACTCCTCGTTTTGCAGCAACATTTAGCATCATACAGGGAGAAAGCCATTGAGGAAAAGGTGCAGAGGAAGCAGTTCATTCAATAGACCTGAATGCAATGACTGATACCTGTGAAGGAACTGGTGCCATCCTGTTACTTAATCATGTTATCACATCATGGAGACCTCAAAGGCAAAAATGAACACAGTGAGATCTTCTGTGGGTTTTGATAACTTGGTTCATAGTTACCATAAGGGACACTGAGGTTATGTCCTCTGAATTTTGGGGCATTTTAGGGACCTGCTAGGGGCAGCTCACATTCTATTCCAGTATTTCTAAGACTTTCTAAGATTTTACATTGACTATAATTAGGCCACACAAAATAAAAAAGGGGCTCATCAGAAATGTCTTCCTGGCTGTGTGGAGAATGTTTTGAAATTAAAAATAAATGCTTTGGATATTAATGTTGGGAAATATATTTATATAGTTTCTATACTAGAATATGAATAACTAAAATATAAATACCTAATGATAAAATATAAAGATTTAAAATAATACTACTTTGTTAAAGACTTGTCTGTCTGGGGTTTTTAGAGGTAGGGGCACTTGAACTCATGACCTCTCTATTTTTTGGCTGCGGCCTTGTTGGCAGGTATGCAAAGAGAAATGTCAATACAAAAATAATTTCATGCGCTTTCTCAAGTTTAAAATGTTCTTGTTGTATTTTTTAATTTATAATTTGTAATCATTTGATTAACAGATAAGCTTAGTGTTCAAAATTTAACCTCATCTCACACTGACTGTTATTGTCATCTGTGATACTAGAGTTTTTTTATTCCTTGATAAAATATCTTGGATCAAAACATACTCTATAGTAACCAAATTTTATTCAAATTTAAAACGTAGATGTGACTTCATTTGTATTCGTCATTTTATCTCACAAGGCCAATTTTACGGTCAAGGTTGATCACATGGTTGTTAATCACCTCCTCCCTGACTCAACTATGATATGTCAAACATTCAACTGTAGGAGGCCACAGTGTTGAAATAGTATTTACGTGATTTTTTAAAGATAATTTCAATTAGATTCCTTTTAAGAAAAAAATCTAATTGAAATCCTTGAAAAGAAGCCATCAGAACAATTCTGTCATAAAGAGCAGAAAATGGTGCATAGATTAAAGTTATACTTAGTGAGAGGAGATCATTTGGAAAAAAATTTCATGCATGAGGCGGAGCCAGAGACTGAGAGTGTGAGTAAAATAGAGAGATGGACACTTAAAGGAAATGAGAGGATGGAGAGAGGCAGAAAGTGAGTGTGTGAAAGATTACAAGTTAATAGCTGGATGGAGAAAGGGAGAGAGAAAAGGGCGAGAGGGAGATCGTGCATGAATAAGGACTGAAAAGAAAGGGAGACAGCAAAGCAAAGCAGATGATTCATGACTCATCCAGTGAGATAAAGTTCAGCGGTGCATTAAGAGTTTAACAAAAACGCTCCCGCTCTTTCACATTTAACCAGGGCCAGCCTTGTCTTCATCGGCAAAGTTTAACCAGAAAAACTGCCAGCTTCTGTTTAAAGGCCGCTCAGGTTACATAATAAACATAGAAGATACCTAGCTATTCGCCCAGGCAGCCAACAAAAAGCTTTTTTATCCGAAAATACCACCTTCAAAATCATGTTGATGGTACACTGAATTGTAATAGGTTAGAATGGCATCTCTGTCATAACCACTCTGGTACGGTAAAATTGAAACCGTGAGCAGGAAATCTATTGGGAGAATGGCGTAATGTTTTATGCCACAAACACGACTCTTCAGCAAGCAAGCTATGAAGGAGCAAAAAGTATATAATGTACAATGTAAGTTCATTGAAGAAGCTAGCTCGGGTATTCTCAGCGTGGATTTCATGGCAGAGGCTGCGAAGAGACAGAAGAGGACTTTGGAGTGTACTGAAAGTGTACACATGTGCGCCGTGAGTACTTCTTACACGATGCATCGATGAAAAAAATCTGTAGAAGCTTCGAGTACTAAAATCATCATTAGCTGCAACCCTAATTTGAACATTACAATGTCTGGTGTTGTTGCACTTGCTTGATGTTGGCCGGTGTTACCAAAGTTATCACTTTGGTAGTTTTTCTCATAAGTAATCGTAACAAATGCATGTGTACAGCTGTCCTCATTTACAACAACAGCGGTGAATTACACTCAATAGGGACACCAAAACGCACAAAAAACTAAATCTTAAATAAAATTGACAGTTTTGACAGGTGGCGCTGCGTTAACAAAACTCTCAGAGAACACACACACTCATACTCAGCTAACCTTGTTAATAACCCCCTTTTGTTAACACGCTGAGTCTATCATGCAAGAGGCTGTGATGTGATGTTTGAGTAATGAAGTGGGCTTGTTTTAGAAGGCCTCTGTAATTTTTCCTTTGATAAACTGCAGCCTGTGAAACACAGCTGTTATAAATCAAAGGCCACAGGGTAATATGCCACACACACACACACACACACACACACACACTATTGACAACCACACAGTTAGAGGGAATCAAACCAATAATGCACCTGTGCCAAATCAAGCTGTGTGTGTGTGTGTCTGTGCAAGAGCATCATGTTAAGGAATAAAAGCCAAAGACATCTGCATTGATACTGCCTCCAATAATTTATCATCCTTTCAGACAAAATCTATACAAGCTTCAGTATCAGCTTCAGTATCACGAAACATGAAACACGGGATACAGCAGTGTGTTTCCCTGACAACATTTACTCGGTGGATCCATGAAAATATCCTGTTGGCTGGAGTAGGGTGCAGACTGTGTGCTTTTAATCTTACACCACATTTACACCTGGTATTACGATGTGACGTGTATCTAGATACGTTATCCGGATAATAAACCATCTGATCTTGCCTTTGTGTTTACACCTGGTATTTTCAATGCGTTCTTGTTATCCTCATTGACGCCGGATCTCTATCTTCCAGAGCAAAACCTGAGCATGAGTGATTTAAAATGGCAGCAAATCCGCCCCAGACTACCTTAAAAAAAAAAGTAGTAGCTGAGTAGCTGAGTAAGGGGAAACTTTATAAACTTTGTGAAGCAGTGTCTATAATAAAATTCTAAATTATGTTTCTTCCTCTTGTAATATAATACATTAAGTTATTCTTTTCCTTGTATAAAAAAATACCATGTCTGTATGTCCCAGGGTGTTGCAGTACCGGCGTCTGAGCTACTCTGTGACTAAACAGTATAAGCTGAAAAGAAACTCCAATAGTTAATTAGACTGACCTCATAAGGCTAATTAGTGGCATTTAAAAGAATGGCTAGGTTTGAGTGTCAGGTTTAGTTTCAATCAACTGCACAATGTGGCATTTCCCGTCCATTAGGCTGAGAAGTGTTACAGGGCCAGAGCGTGCCATCTCTGCAAGTTCAGTTTATATTCTGCAAGTCTTGGGACGTGATTGACACATAAACACAAATTTATTTTTTGTTTTTTTAGACAGTGCATGAAGCACTTTACAACTTAACTCATTGTCTTGACATGTACATAGCAGACTGTGTGAGTTTTTTTAATGGACATTGTGATGAGCACTGTGAGGACTGTATAGTTAGATGCCGCATTTGCCTTTCTCTTTCATGTCAGAACAAGCTATGCACGTAATCAGGCTGTCTTTTGTAAATTCTCCTGTATGGGTGATTTCTCTGCAATTACAAATCACCTAATTTTGTTGAGCTGATTATAAATATCATATGGGCACGACAGCTGATTGGACTATCTTAGACCTAGTCTGTTCCAGTCTGGGTCACTCGGGAAAGAAATAAGACTTCAGTGTGTGGTGTTTCTAATGTTTGCCTTCTGATCCAGTCACTGCCCTTGTTCTCATTAAGTCCATTTTAAACATGTTTAATATTTCTGACTGAAATAGGGACCACTGAAATCACATGAGCAATACTTAATGGCTACTATAATGGCGAGCAAACTGCAATGTATGAAAGAGTAGCTGCTATTTTATAATCCACTCCATCAGGTTTTAGTACAGAGCCACAGCTCAACGGTGGTTCTCGTGACTCTCCTATAGCTTCATCTGTAGAGTTAACAGTCTGTGTTGCACTCATCTCTCCAGTCACCATCTCATCCAAATGTAGCTTCCCCCCTACCTCCGGGTTTTCTGCCCTTTTCTGTATGGATTGAAAATTGGAAAGGCAAAAACTTTCTAATGGATGTTGGTTTCTGTTTTAGCACAGCAACACATAAGAATTTGTGTGATTACAGGATTTCGGAGATTACCTTATGACGTGACTTAGTATCTACCAATCAGCCAGTTGTCACTGTATTTATTCAGCTGTTCGGCATGCGCTTATCTCTGTCAGCAAAGACCAAAAAACAGTATGCATGGTGGTAAAAATCAATCGTTGCGTGCGATTTGCTCAGATGTTGTAGGTTTCAACTGGTCATCTGGTCCCCAGCTTATACGTCAAAAAGCAAGTAAAGCATCTAAAACTAGTACAATTATTGAAAGCAAAATTTGACTTTTGCCCAAAAGCCAGAATTCAGTCTATCACGGACTCCCTCTCCTGGCTGTCTTTCAGTGTTTTTTTTTTTACAGTTTGAAGGGTTGTTGCATTTTTGTCAGCAAAAGCCAAGCAGACTTGTCAGTAAGATGTGTTACTGATTATTGAGCTTTTCTTTGCTTTTGACAGTTATGTTAGAAAACATCTTCAATGCTCATCAGTTCACTGTGTCTTGGCAGATGATTTGACTTTGAAATCAGCTGTAGACTTAAAGAAGACTATCAATTTAAACAGAAGGACAGAAAAGAGGTTGTACAAAGCTTTTTGACCATGTCACACTAAAACCACTCAACAGTTCAGTGTTCTGCTTTACAATAGCAAGCGCTGTTCTCTTTCCTGCATATTTTATTACACAGACAGGTTTCTGCAATAGCCCAGACCTAAAATATTTTCCAAAACAACATGGATTTGGCAACTGCGAGGTAAACCAGACTTAATCACACAGCATACTGATCACGCATTATGTTGATTAAAAGTGACTATATAAAAGGCAGGCTGAAAAGGTACAGGTTCATTATCAGAAAAGCTGTTGTGTCAGCTCAACTCCTCTGTGCCCACATAAAGAAAACTCCTGAAACTTTACAGCACAGACTTGGCATTTCTGAAAGTATCACAACATAACAGATTTAATCATTTAGCAGACAGGCAATTCCCTACTGCACTTGTTTAAGACAAAGTACGAAGTGAGCAGCTCTGTCTCATTTTTATTCCTTTATTAATATTTATTTAAAAAGGTCAGCGCCCCAGTTTGTGCATATATATGAACATATTTTGGGGTATTTTTTATGAGAAATGAGGTCCATAAATCAATATCTCATGCCATAAACTCGCTGCAATATACTGAGCCCAGCTGAAACAAACAGACTAATACTCCCACTTTCTCTCACGTAAACCCAAACCTCAAAACAAATCAAGACCGGTTAAATATTTATATGGTATTTTGATATTCTGCCTAAGGTGTGTGGACCTCTGGGAAAGCTTACTTTTGGTCATATGTACACTTTGATGTAGGGATGCACCGCAATTGAAAATTCTTGGCCGAAGCTGAAACCGAATATAATGAAAGAATTTGTCGAATACCGAACAAGTACATTCACATTTTTATCATTATTTTTTTACCATTGCATAAATTAAATAGTCAAAATGTGCTTTTTACTTACTGTTTCCCAGGATTTGGAGAGACTATGGTGGGTGGGTCCAAGACCCAAGAGGGTCCGATAAAGTAAATTACATGCATCTATATCCTATCTTACGATCCCACAGAGGTTAAATAGCTGAGTTTCCCTACCAGTCTGAAGAAGTCTCTTGGATTAGGGACAAAACATCTTCTAGTATCTTCAACCAAGTCCAGTTGCCCTTGACCTCAACCTTAGTTGGGGTCAACTATGCCCTGGATGACTAAGAACCTTCACAGACATGACAGGATAAAGTCGCTAAAGGCTTGTGCAGACTACATGATTTTCAGCGTCGGCCGATGTCAGAAAAGAGTGACAGAAACACTCAAAGCGATTCAGACTGTTTGTTGCCTTTTCTAAGAAGTCAGCCACAGATGGTGTGGATGTGCTAGGAGACAATTCGGCAGAACAGTGTCTGCAAACGGCGATTTTTGCATCTCTCTCTTTCCACACTGACGACATATCAACCTAATTGTTCGGTAAAATTTAATCGGTCTTTTGACTTATTAGGCCGAACACCGAAAGTGCTTTTTTTGGTTATTTTCGGACGATTAATTTTGGTGTCCGACCATTTGATGCATCCCTACTTTGATGCGTATGAGTATGTATGTATATGTGCAACAGAGTCTGGACTTTGAAGCTGCAGAATGCCGAGAAGAAAATGTTGCAGACAAATGTGACAATAAAACAACTAGTCTAAATGACGTTTGGAGGTGCACCAAGACCAATTTCCGACCCAATAACAGTTATCTTTTCCCCATATTTAAAATATGTATACCACACAGAGTGGAACTCGTTGCGCTCATCTAGTAATAATAAGTAACACTGCTGTGGCACTAGAAGCTGAATCTGCAGCCTGTCTGTATTTAACGTGGATTGGTCACATCTGGCCGATACCTGTTTCGACGATACTGATCTTTCTCAGCGGTTTGGGTCGGTGCATTCCTAATAACGTTAAAAATGAGAGCACAAAAACGAGTGACAAGACCAATATCTAAAACAAAAACTCTTACTTCAGTTACTTCCTCCACTGATTCGCCATAAAGTTGACAACAGCTAACACACACAAAATTTAAGTTACTCAGGTGCTTTAAAACATAACAAATGCATGAATTTTGAAAAGGGTGATACATTTCTAAAACTGCATCAGTTTTATTTCCCCACAGGCACATATGGTGTCTCTTGGGGTTTTGTGTCTACCATGTACTTGTTTTCCTTATTTCATTTTATTCCATTTTCACTCCTGTCCTGGCCTAAGCCATTTGTTGTCTTGTTGCAAAGACTACATATTCACTTCTATTCAGGAGAACATCAAGAAAGAAAAGCACTTTGAGCTCATAAAGTACATATGCACACAATCTATTCAATACTGAAATGAGAATATGAAACATTATGTATCCACAGCATCTTGCATGAATCGGATGTGTGATGGCAGTTTTATTAACACAACAGTAGATGAAGCATAATGGTTTTGTCTCTTCCGAGTCTCCAGAGAACTAGACAGAGGAGATGGGTAAGAAAGAAAACTTAACCGATAACACTTAATTTGAAATGCCGGGGATGTGAAAAGAAAAAGAGACCATGCGCAGTGCATACATGAGACAGAGGGAGAGATGGAGAGACATAAAATCTGCTGAAGGTGCTCTAATTCTGTCTTTTTCCATTGCATTCAGCACAAGTGAGATATCATGTCATAATCAGTGTAAACATCAAAAACCTTCATGTCTTTGCATACTATATTTATAATTCAGTTCTGGACTATATAGCGTTCAGATTACTGTACAGAGGCATGCAACTTACATGCAACTATTATTTGTATTTGAATTTGGAATATATCTGATCTCATAAACTGCCAAGACAAAAAGCAACCCTGAAATATCTGTCATTATTTCGGTACTATGACAACTTGGCAGAGTCAGCCAAGGATAAAACCGAACAGTGAAAGAGTGGTATGTGACAGGTATTTTCGCCACAAGAAATTCAAAACTCAAGAGGCATCAAAAGTGAGAAAGACTGCAGGATTCTTTTTTAGAAATTCCTTGTCAGCTATTATTGGTCCTGCAAAGTGAATACATCTGAAAACTTAAACTGCTGCACAGTCAGGTTTTCTCATTAACTTTGCCCTCTTATCCTCCCTTCTTCATCACACCTTACTACCAATCTAATAAGACTTTTCTGTACCTCTTCTATCCAAACCTCCCCCTCTCTGTTGCTTTCCACTCCTCACACCCTCCCACTCTTTTCTAAATCAGTGTTATTCTCTAACATTGCAGAGGGAATGCCAGCGCCTGCTTTTACAAATCAGGAAGCCCCTTTCTTTGTTTGTAAATAATAAAAGCATTGTTGTATTGCATGCACTAATTAAAATACTGACTGGAGATCTAAATGAAGATCATGTGAAAACTCCAGAACATTTACAAATAATCCATGGGATGAGATTGTTCTGCCAACTGCTGTTTTCAAGGTCAAGAATAAGCTTTAAAAACTAGACACTTTATTTTTTTTTTTTTAATTACCATTATGCTCTGACCACACTCACCTCCCCTCAGGCACACTGGACCCGACACCTACCCTTTGCTTTGTGGATGCTAAGCTAGACTGGTTTAGCCTACGGCATGGGAAGCTATGGGGGTATCTATGAGAAACATTCCCAAGTAGTTAGTTAGTACTTTTTTCCGAGCTTTGAACTTTATCTGACAATATACAGCTTTAGTTTAAATTAATACTTAGAAACCTAAAACTAATTTCTAATCCAATGCATCTGCAATCTAATGATACATTACAGTGTTAATTCCCTCATTTAATATGAATGAACTTCAGGGAGTAACATGTTAAACGTGTCAAGTCAGATCTCAAATTAAGTTAAACGTCTATTCCACAGTGTCCATCTGTGAATGAATATGAATGAGTGCGTGTAGCTCTTAACAGCAGGTTATGAAAACTAATCACTCGGCTGAGTGGGAGGGCAACTCCTTTACAGCCACGGTCAGAACCTTAAGCTGAGACAGCACCCACGTCTTATGTATGAGTACAGATGTGTGAAAGGCACCAACACACACACACACACGCGCCACCTATAGGAAACAATACTGCATAATCTCTCATAGTGTTTAGTATAAAAATTTGCACATACATCATGTGGAATTGCAAACGTAGTATTGCAAAATTATAATTAGGGCAGTTAAAAGTGGACGAAAGAAATCAATATTGAAGGGAAATTAAATCTTGCAGCAGGCAATGGAACATGTTTTTGTGCCGGGGGACATAACGGCTCTGAAAAAATCTGTTCAAATTGACAAACTCCTTTTTAAAATTCGAGGTATTTTTCAGTGAAAAATTGGTAAGAAATGAAAACAGTGAGCCTCAAGTACAAATTAAATACAGCTGTATCTATAAGGTGGAAAATAACTGTGTAAAGATGACAAACAGAAAGAGGCGGAATTGACTCAGCGCCACAACAAGCCTCTACTCCCAAACACAAATCACCTTTTCCTGTTCTGTATACTGATAAGTGTCTGTGTGTTTTCATGTGTGTGCATGTGCGTACGTGCGTGCGTGTGCATGTGTATCATATCCAGCTGAGCCACCACACCCACATCTACCCAGGGAATGTGGTCTGTCTTCTAATACAGACACAAAAACCAAGGTCATGCTCACATACCTACACACACACACACACACACACACACACACACGCACACACACACCATGGCCACAGGCAATGTAAAGTAATGAGTGGGCAGAGAGAAGAAAAACAAGAACTGAACTATCTTCATCTACATTTACATTCAATTGAGGGAGGTTTAGAGTAGCAGCTGCAGCGGTAGGAGGTTGGATCTCTGTGGAAGAAATAAATAAATAAAGACACACAAACTGAAGCACTTACGTTGTCAGGAAATGCAATCTCTTTAAGTGTTAGAAGTGGTAACAACAGTTCTATACCCACTGATCCTTTAAATCCAGCTGATGACAGATATCAATATACTGAATTAGTCGAAAAATACTGGATTGCTTCTTTGCATGAGGAAAGCTTATTAGGTGTTTTATAAAGAGAGGTGATGAAAATGGACACGGTCAAGATATTTTTGTTTTATTTGGATTAGAGAGGGCAGTAAATCCAATAACCATGGCAGCTGTACAGCCATTTTGGTCAGTTAGTACTTTCTCTAAGCTGCACTGTTAGAGTTGACAGTTAAAGGTCATTTTAGACACAATAACAAGCCAGTAGAACTAATGTGCTGCCATTTTGACGCCACTTTCCTCTTTCCAAACAACTAATCTAGTATTACAGTTCTATTTCAGGCTGATCAATGTTTTGGAAGCTATGAACAAAAGGTAAACTGGCAGTTTACATGCAGTCAGGCTTCAGAAAGACAAACCTAAAACTTAAAAAAGATTGTGTAGACATAAAGGAAATTGAATTTAATACAGAATTAAGAACTTAAAAATAAAAACCAAAAAATAGAAACCAGGATTAAAACAGCTGTCTGAGAGGACATAACTGATTAAAGTTCTATAACAGCACAGCAAAAAAAAACAATTAAATCTATATGTGACAAATGTCCAGCATTGACTGTTGGATTTAGGACACAGTTTGTCTTGTCCCTTGAATTATACAAATTTAAAAGTCAGACTTCCAAAGACCTTCATTATCATGGAAATGAAAGCAACAGGTCTCCAGTGACAAATGTTTCATTGGGACAGACACGAACGTTTCACTAGTTCCTGTAACAAAATTAGAAATGTCAGTCAAAGCAGGAGTCGCAGGAGTAATACAGGACCCCAAACTGGCTGCAGAGGATTAACCTGGTGCTGTACATATGTTTTATTTGAGGGTTGCTTTTTTTTTAACTTCTCCTTTATGAATCACACTGACAGGAGAAGGAGGATGGCCAAGCAGTGGGGGACACTGTTATGCATAGAGACTGTCAATGATTAAGTCTGGCTCATGTTGTTTTGCTCAGTATTTGGACCGTGTCCAGCACTGTAATAATGCAGAGAACCACAGGGTCCATCTCATCTGGGTGTGGGAAGAGACTCGACTGGTTGTGCAAAACTTTATTTCCTGAACTGGTTTGAACATGAATCCAGCCAGAGGGTCCATGTTTCAAACAATAAATAAACTGATTAAATCCTGGTTTCAGTTGGGTCAAAGTGCCAGATCATCAGCAGTTAAAATAAGAAATTGGTATGATCACTCCTGGATGTCTATGAAGAACATTAAAGATGTCTGTGAAGATTCTCAGTCATCCAGGTCTTAGTTATCCAAAAGGTTAAAGTCAAGGGCAACTGGACTTGGTTGAAGATACTAACAGACGTTTTGTCCCTCATCCAAAGGACTTTTTTTTTAATTCATTTAGCTGACGCTTTTATTGAAAGCGACTTACAATTGCTATACATGTCAGAGGTCGCATGCCTCCGGAGCAACTAGAGGTTAAGTGTCTTGCTCAGGGACACAATGGTGGACACAAAGTGGGAATTGAACCCGGGTTTCCCAATTGAACCCACCACCCCACTGAGTTCTTCAGTTCTGACTGAGTGGTAGGTTGGCATCTTCACCTGAGGCCAATAGGTTACGTTTGTTGAGTTTGTTGAGTTTGTTGAGTTTCCTGGGAAGTGATGAAAGGACAGCATTGTAAGTGGGGGATAAGTGGTGGAGTAGACCGGGGGGTCTCTATTCAGCGACGGCTTCTCAACCCGAATGTAGATGGCTTCCTTGACACCTCTTTAACCTTCTTTGGATAACATTAAAGACATTTTCTTTCAGCAAAGGTTGCTTGGTCTCACCAATAGTTTGTGGGATACTGTAACATCTCTGCTATTTTATTTGGGTGTCTAAATTCTGAGTGTGAAATATCTCCACAATATAGTTCGTCCACGGCATGTACACTATAAGCTAACAATCCCACTATGCAGTGCGTCACATTGTATACATGCTAAAATTATCACTGTGCTACTCTTCACCTGGAAAAGAATATTGAATACGGACTGAATGTGGCCTTTTATTATGGCCAGCCTAAGGCACACCTGTGCAATATCCATGCTGTCTGATCAGCATCTTGATATCCCACAAATAGGGATGAAACTGTACGAAAATTTCATATCACGATTATAGTGACCAAAATTATCAGGGTTATCAGTATTATCACGGTAATGTAAAAATGTGCCAAAAAAGATTAAAATGTACTGATATACAAACTGAAACCACCTGAAAAATTTTATATCGAAAACTACAAAGACAATAGCCAATTTTGTTTGCATAAAAAATAAAACAACATCAAATACCTTTTGTAAACACATGAAAATCATCTAAGTGTGCATTATCAAGATTTTATATTTTATATTATCTAGGTAATACAATGACCGCGTGGACAATTACATGAAAACAAATAAGTCTTTAGAAGACAGTGATAGTAACTGCAATGAGCTCAAAAACTGACATAAATACATAGGAGTCTGTAGCGTTTCTAGATATGCTGGTTGGTTGACTAAACTGCGGAACGTGTTCTCATGTGCAGTGGACGAATAGACTCTGCCGACACACGATGCACACAGCAACAGAATGTGTAGCGTTTTTACAAGAGCAGCAAACACAGAGCTTCAGTTTACACTTTGTTAGCAAGTCAGACAGACAAACCAAAGCTAAAAGTTAACTCACCCTGCGTTAACTATAAGGACATTTTCTTCAATCAAGTTTCCCTCAGCGCTCTCATAAAAACTAAAATACGACCGGACTTCAGAGTGACTGAAAAATCTCTGCACCGTTGTCTTCCACCGTGTTGTCATTGACCCAAACAAACCCACGTTGCATTCTGCGCATGCGCGCCTGCTTGTGGGAGACACTGGACACTGTTTGTATTATTATAATAGCGCGGTTAACCGTACCCGGTTACCATGGTAATTAAAATGTGTATGGTAATAATAACCTTCGGGAATTTTACCATGGTTTACCGTTAAACCGGTAATCGTTTCATCCCTAGCCGCAAATAATTCATAGATAAATCAATAATGTCTCTGACTCCTCATTCTATTGAATGTTGCAGTATACAAATTAAAGTGTCACTTGATCCAAATTAAGTAGCATCTAGTCATTTGGAGAGTTTTGGTTTAATCTACTATGGTTTTGAGATATCTGTGTCTGAAATTCCCGCTGCAGCCCCAACACAAAGGAGGTGAACTTAATTTGTTTTTGGTGCTTAAACCATTTAAAAAAAGCCACTAGATGGAAAACTCACCAGTAACTCATACTTCCAGACGTAAGGTTACCTCTCTAGAGGTTTCCACTAGAACCAGTTTCTACAGTAACAATAATAAGAGTTTACAAGAACTGTGTACTCTGTGCAGATTATTTAGATTAACCAGGAACTGCTTTTGAAATTTATTTTTTAAAAGCTTTGAGGAACATAAATGAAATGTCCTTTATATTAGAGTTGTGGCAGTGACTTCAAAGAAAGATATCAAGCCCTTGGCACAAACAAAACTACATGACCACTTCTTTTGTAATTTGATGGAAGTGACCCCTCAGATGTTATCCGCTATATTTCGGAAGAGTGAATCTTTGTATTTCTCCCTTCTACCCCTTTAGGGAAGTGAGCACACTATCAAATTTGACTGGACAGTCCATTAGCTCAGAGCACAGCGGAATAGGATGCTGCTGAGACAGAGATTATATAGGACTGAATGAGGTTGTGAGAAACTTTATAGACTTTCATGTGTGTGTATGTGTTTGCTGTATGTCTGCACAATGAGTGTGCGGGGTGTAATCAGCATGGCGTACACTGAAATATCAAAGCAAACTGTGTGGAGAATGTGTGTGTACGCTCCATATCAAAGCTTGTTTTTTATATCTCATAATCAGGGTGTTTCTAGAACACATAAACATGAGATTGACTCTAATTGGGTGGGTGTGAACTTCTCACTGGAGGGGTTTGAAGTGAGAATAAAGGGGCAGAGCCAAACACGTCGAATACAGAGGTTGGAGTCTGTGAGGGCGGACGGCTTCTTAGAGGATGACAGCAATTACCACAGTGGAAGGCCTGAAAGGTTTTACCACATATACAACACACACCTGTCCACTTCCTCTCTGACACACACCCACAAAGAAACACTGCAAGAAACTATGGCTTTTAAGTCATGTTAATGTTAGTGAAAGATCTAACAGAGTCAGCAGTCAAAGATGTAACATCTGAGAGGCATGCTATTACAGTTGTTAGCTCAACCATACTGGATTTTTGATGCCTAATACTAGTTTCAAATAAGTTTTAAAAGTTTCAAAATCTGACAGCAATGTACCTGCTGATAGCATTTCTTTCCTTTGTTGTAAGGAACCATTAAATTAGCTTTTTAAAGTACTTTAACCACAGTATATATTGTGGTCACATAATAATAATCCATCCGTCCATCCACAGTCAACCGCTTATCCTGCATACAGGGTCGCAGGGACATAATAATAATAATAATTAATAATAATGTCATAGATAACCATATTCTTTATTATTTCTAGATTATTATTATTTATATTATTAAATTATATTAATAATTATATATTTGTGCAGTAATTTGTGCAATATATTATTATATTAATTTATATTAAGTATATACTATATATTCATTCACTTTCATTACATGGACTGGCTGACATCCACAGCGCACTTGGGGCCAGATTTACTAAAGGTTTGCGTGAGTAAAAACGTGTGCAAACTTGATATCACCAGCAAATTAACACGTAAGCTGATCTACTAACAGTGTGCACGCAGAATGACGTCTTTCAAAAGTGCAAGATATCACCTGTTGTTCATTTACTACTTTTGCCTTAATGAATATGCAATTTGGGGCGTTTCAATTTTATTGTGCAAAGTAGTGGGAGGGTAACATGCAAATACATTTATTTAATACACGCAATGTACAAAATGTAAACACAATATCATATGAGTGCAACAGCATCTGTATTTAAGTTTGAAAGGAAGGTGCAAACCGCCAAGTGTTGCAGAGATGCGGTTATCGTTGCAAGAAGGAGACACAGCTGTAATGAAAGAAAACGTAGAGCAATAAACAATATTAGATAATACTATTCTATATCCAATATAATCCAATTTAGAAATTATTTTATTTATTTGATGAATTATATTAATTGAATGTTTTTTTTGTATTTTCCTTTAGCTTTGGCTATCCTGTTGTTGGCAATTTTGTTTCAACCTGACTTCTTTTCTCCATGAGATGGAAAAATTTAGAAAGTTGCGTGGCGCTGCGGAGAGCTTCCAGCTGCAGTAGTGCACGGATCACGCATAAAATTCATCGAAGCTAGAGAGAACGATCAACAACTGTTCACGGTGCAAAGGTCGTCATAGCGACACAACCCATTGTAGGTATCGAAGAGGGAATGGGGACGTAGGGGCGTACAGGGCCAGGGCCAGGAGATCACGCAGCGAAAGGGTGATTGTTCCCTCTGGCTGGATGGATCTGCTGGCATTTCCTCGCGTCTGGGTCATTCCAGCATACTGTAGCTGTTTCTGTTGGGGTTTTTCAGGTGTTCTGTCCCAAGTACTACAATCTCAGGCAGGATGAATTCAGTACTCATTATTCGGGATGTTAGTAAAAAAGTTGGTAGTCATGTCCAGGTAAAAAAATTTTTTTAATTTTAAATGAATTTTTTTTTTTTCCTGTTAGAGGAGAAAATAATAAACTGGTTTTACTCCCCTATTCAAAAAATTGTGAACAGATGGAAAATGGCATATGATTATACAGGGGGTAAGTAACACATTAAAGAGGGATTTCCAGAAGACCTAAAACTTACTCAGTCCAATACGAACAAGTAAAGGAAAGTCAGTGGGTGTTTTTTGCTTAAAAAAAATAGGTTTAAGAATAATCGTGTAACTCAAATCACAAACATCCTGCAGCTAAGATCTGTCAGTTTTATTAATTTGCACAAATGTATTATCAAGTGTAAAATGATGTTATTACAGATGTATTTGCAGAAAGTTATGTTGTATTCTAGACCTCTAGCAAGCTTCATTCATCATCTGCCTCCAAGACTGCCAACTGCTTACATGTGCCATCTGTTCATTCATTATGAAATACCAGAGAGGGAGGAATAGTTTAGCATATTCATTCACCAGGTGAATCCAAAAAGGCTGGTTTGTTACTGTACACTAACAAATAACCACGAGGACCATGTGATTTACTGAACCTCTTACCAAAAGTCCAACTGCGTTACTGTCTCTTTCTACTTGCATAAATATACGAGAATGTGTTCCGCTGACAGATTATGGAGAAACTAAATATGTTTATAAAAACTTATTTCAGATCTTAAGATATGTCTGAAATTATTGATCAAACCATCTATAACCATATATGCATTCCTAAGTTTATAACCTTCCCATTTGTAAAAACTGTGAGGTAGGATCTGAACCACTTTTACAAAGTGAGAGATCAAACAAAAAGTAGATGCGCACATTGGTTTTCCACATGTGGATATAAAAGGAAAGCTGCCCAGAATAATCACCTGAGGTATACTCAACTCTCCCTTCTCCAACCTTCAAAGAAACCATAGATATCACTGCTATCTAGCCCATAATTCTTTGTGGATGAAATAATCTTCTAAGGTCATTATCTATCGATCAATTCTAAGCCAATATCATTTTAAATATCCTGTACTGCAAAAAGAATGATTTTGAGACATACTCTTCTATTTAACAGCTTGTAAAGTTAATAAATTATGTAGTGTTAAGTTATTTAATACTCTGGACATGGCTATGGTGTAGTTTTACCCCTCCAAGGCAAATAAAGATGTGTGCTCAAATTGGATGACTGTGTTGTGTGTGTATGTGGGTGTTTGTGTTTGCCTAGAACTTTGTGAGCACGACTAAAAAAAAAAATGTTCAGGCTGCCAGTTTGATGTGTGTGGGTGGGTATATGGGCTTGATCCAGGGGATTCTGATACACTCCTGACTGAGCTTGTCTGCTGCTTTTGCCTCAAGGCTGGCAGGTGGAATGTAAAATGCACAAACACACACACACACACATACCCTGTCAGAGGAAGATAGATCTACACCTGTAAATGTTAAGTAATAAGAGCAACAGCAAAGTGACCACTGCTGTGGTTGTATTGTCCACGGCCAGTGTTTACAGTGATACCTCCAACAGCAGCCAAAATGCTGTTATGTTTGTAATGTATTGTTTATTGTCATGGGCAAGTGTGCATTGTATTAACTGGCTCGCATGCAGACATACTGGAAAGCCGCACACTAAAAACTCGTTATTTCAACAAAAGATTGTTAACAAAAGCTAGTTTTGAATTCTCAGTTGCAGTGCCTTGCTGTCACTTGAGCTAGCATTACAACAATACCTTTTATTTTTCTTTTGACAGTGTGAAATCCATTGACTTCGTGGCTATGGGATGCCTCAGGAGTCACTAAAACAAGGATTTCACAGGTAAAATTGCAGACTTGGGAGGGCTCTCTGCAATATATGCATGCATATTAATGGCCTGCTGGTATGGGCGACATCCTTGTGTGCGTGCAGCAGGAGTAAAAGATACAAAAATAAGGGGAGTTGCTAATCAAAAGAACTGCTTTATGGTGTCACTAGTGGTAAAAAAAAAATAAAAATTAATAAATAATACCCCACACTGACCTTTTAAAGAAAGAGAAATCATTAGTCATGTCAATCACTTTGTAATATTATTCTAAAAACAGCTTTTAACATCCTGTCTCTTTCTTTTTTATACAGTGAGGAAAATAAGTATTTGAACACCCTGCTATTTTGCAAGTTCTCCCACTTAGAAATCATGGAGGGGTCTGAAATTGTCATCGTAGGTGCATGTCCACTGTGAGAGACATGGAGGTATACAATTTTGTCTCTAGTGTCTTTGGACAGCTCTTTGGTCTTGGCCATGTTAGTAGTTGGATTCTTACTGATTGTATGGGGTGGACAGGTGTCTTTATGCAGCTAACGACCTCAAACAGGTGCATCTAATTTAGGATAATAAATGGAGTGGAGGTGGACATTTTGAAGGCAGACTAACAGGTCTTTGAGAGTCAGAATTCTAGCTGATAGACAGGTGTTCAAATACTTATTTGCAGCTGTATCATACAAATAAATAGTTAGAAAATCATACATTGTGATTTCTGGATTTTAATTTTTTTTTAGATTATGTCTCTCACAGTGGACATGCACCTACGATGACAATTTCAGACCCCTCCATGATTTCTAAGTGGGAGAACTTGCAAAATAGCAGGGTGTTCAAATACTTATTTTCCTCACTGTATATACTACTACTCTGCAACATCAGAGATGATTTTAAAGAAATGTAATGCCACACGGATTAGTCCAGTTTAAGTTTTTGTTCATAATGACCATACATGCAACATGTTTTTCCTTCAACATCTGCTTGTGGCAACTAAACCGTGATTCTCTTTTTAACGGGTAAGTTTAGCAACTCAAAGTATAGTTAAAGTCAGGGGAAAATCATCGTTCAAAAACTTATTTGTGAAAACCTATTTGGTCGAGACAGAGTTGTTTGTGTAGGCCAAGAGACAAGTAAGATGTAAGTCTGTCATGTATATTCCCCTGCTGCCTGACTACAGTATAATCCTACTTGCTTTCTTCCTTTTACAATACTTCAAGGTCCTGTTGAGCAAGGACTTTGTCTTAGAACTTCTGAAAATGTTGTCGTTCCATTGAAGGCCATTGTATCTCAATTACTGTACACCTCTCTGTGGTTGTTTCCTGGTTGGTCTCTCAAGACCCTCATGCTGACTCAATTCCCTTAAAAGCAGCTACACTGGTTCACTGACAAGTTCAGTTTGATAGTCATTTTAAAAATAAAGCAGGTTTTACAGTATGTTTCACCTGACTGCACAACTGACTAGTTATTGTGCAATATTAATTATGTGTAATGAAAGAAAAGAAAAATGTGTCGAGACTTGATTTAAACATCCACTTCATATATTCGAGTATCTGATGACTCGTGACCATCCAGTGTTTCTGTAGATGTATGGATGAATAATCAAAAACAGATGGTGTGTGCAGCCAAGGGAGGAAGGAGACATTCCCTCTGATGTATATCAGAATCTCATCTTTGGTGCAAAGGAAGCATAAAGCTTTATAGCAGATTTTATCTTTAATCGTTAAGGGATCATTTTTCTCACTCTAATTGAATACATGCGAGATAACAGCGAATATTGCTGTCCCCCATTATCTGGGGCAGCATGCCACTCACTAAGCGTGAGTCAGACTCCAAATCACTTTCCACGACATTTCCAATGACATAAAGGGTAGTAATGTCTTTCTTCTGTGTTAGTCATTTTTAGAAAGTCCCTCAGAGTTGACCCATTAAGACGGCCATAGAATCCCAGACACAGGTGTGATTCACATGTACGCGCCTTAGATGCATACACATGGGAATCAATTCAGAATTCCTTTTTCTCTATATAATTTTGTTCAGCAAAAGTAATTAAAAAAGTCTCTCAAAGCAAAATGGATACTGAAAAACAAACCATGAGCTTTAATTTGTTTCAGAATCAAATGTTCAGCCAAGAATCATATTGAATAATAATAATAATAATAATAATAATAATAAAAATAAAGAATCATTTCTATGATGAGCTAATTCTGTAGAGACCTGCAAGTAAGAGTGCAATGTATAGCTTGAAATAGTTCTGTGCATTATGGCCAAACAATATTCCTTAGACATCACTACTAATATTCAAAATGACTGTTTGATTTGCGCACTACTGGCAGAGTCATCAAGGGCTGCATGTGGCTGCAAATGACCTAATTCACCTGTACATTTAAACAAAGCCCTGATCAAAAGGGTACATTTTGCTCTTATTCAAGGCAAAGATAGGGAGAGCAGGAGCGTTACATCCTTCTTGTTGCCATGCAACATTAAAGTTGCTTTCAGACAGCAAGTGGTTGACACTGCAGCTGCCGCCTGGCAACATCTGTATTGGCAATAACAGCGCCCAAATTCGCCGTCACAGTTGCCAGATACCTCAGATCCTACCAGCCTTCATCACCACTAGTATGATCTCATCATACAGCTAAAGAGAGCGTGTTATAGCTTAAAATACAGGAAATTGTTAGCAAAATGGCACAATTAATATAGTAAGTTTTGCTAACAGGTATTATAAACATTTATTATTTCCCAGACCAGATACCCAGAGTTTAAAACATAACGTTTCTCTTGATTGACCTGTCTGTTCTCTGCAGGTGAAGACGGGTTTCATTCAGGGAACTTCAATATCATATTCGATAAGGTCCTATATCATTTCCCTTTCTGCATTTCAGTGGTGGTCACATGATGAGCCGGAGGGGCAAAAAAAAAAGTTGACCATCATTAACTCCGACTGCAGTGTTAAAGGGCTGTGCACATTCGTGAGAGTGGCAGCTACCCTCCTTCGCCTCGTCTGCCAGAGAGTTGGGCTGGTGGCAACCGCTGCCTGTCTAAAAGCATCTTTGTTTGAAAAAAGTGATGCGAACATTACAGCCTCATTGGCCCTACAAATATTGCAGGACCGTTTGGAGCAGTGGTTCTCAACCTAATAGCCTAGACTTCCCATGGTGTCCCAAAATAAATCGCAGGGGTCACAAGATCGAAAAAATGAAAACAATAGGCATTTCTGTTATAACAAATCATGATTATTATTAAATTGTGATTTTTTTCTCATAAAAGAAGACATTTTCACCTCCTCAGTCCTCAAAACAATCTTTAAAATTCAACAATCTGACAAGGAAAATGTACAATTCAAGTTCACACTAAGGCCACAACCTAGTAGATATTGCATACTTTTAAGCCAAACACAAGATAAAAAGTTTGGGAACCACTAATTCAGAGAACTCACTTAGCAAAGGCAGTGGATAAAGTGGAGGCCTGTTAGATGTCGAGGGCCCAAAACATTCTGCATCCTGTCTGAGACGATCATTTCTACCCGCGCTTTGCAAAATCATGTCAACACCATAATCTACAACACTTACAACCTTCTAGAAGTGACATAATATGGGTACTATGGTTGATTATACAGTAGCTGACGTCCTGACAGCTGAAAGCAGCTGTGAATCACACTCATCAGTGCTGGAGTACAGTGTAGGCACAAATCAGACAATGGACCAACATTATGACAAAGTCACTCAATTAAGATTGTATCCAATAAACAATAGAGAAGCCTACTCGTCCCAAAAAAAGAGAGCTTTACTTACTGGTCGTCATCAGCCCCTCACAGGGAGTGTTTGTCACTTTTGGAAGAGGAACACACTAGTGAAGTGACTGCGAGAGCCGCCACAGTTCTCTTCGTCAGTATCATCTTTGAAATTTCTTCTTGAAATCTATTTTGATGGGAGCAATTTTGCTTGATTTTAGTTCAGTTGTCCTTTTATTTCTATTATTTGACTGAAATTGGCAAATTGGCCACGACCAAGTAGGTTTCAAATCAGGCCAAAAACTCACCAGATTTTCTTTCATTTTAAGCTCAGTTTGAGGAAAGATGCGGCACCTGATGCCCGAGCAATTAATAATTAGACTGTTGGATAATCTAATGGATTTCTGGCATGTCAGAAATTCTGGGCTGTCTTGCAATTACAGCAGTGACCCGATTTCCAACATGGCTTCTTTCAAAACATCGGTTTTAAACTGCAGAGAGCTTGTTTAAATATTCTAAGATTAGTATTTTACAGTACCTCTCATAGCCAACTGCAGACTGTGCTGTGAAATGAACAGAGCTCACTTCAGACATGCTTTTCATTCATTCGAACTAGAATTGCATAAAGTAACACTGCCTTTCTCTTCAGAATCAGACAGCTACATCCTGTACAGCTACAGCAGCCACAGCTCTGCCTTGTCTGACAACAAACTGACTTTACTGTCCAAGAAGGTGGTGGTGACTGTATAAATGTTTTTTTATAGTTACAGTGCAGCATGGAGCTGTACATGATTGGGAAAAGTTGTAAACCGTCTTCTAGTTTGCTCGTTTGTGTCAATGTGGCTTGTTTTATAGGACAGTATTTACAATCATTCAACAGTGTGTGCACACTTGTGAATACGTATGAGTGTGATGTTGTCTGTCTGTGTGTATGTTTCTGAAAAGCACTTCTTATGTATTCTCGCATATATGTTGATGTTTGTGCATCTATGCTTTGTTAATCTATCCTTATGAGTAACACAACGTTTTAGACCCTAGCGACTTACAATAATATATATATTTGTTTATTGTGTCGTTGTCAAGTGGTTACATCACATTTACAGTTAGGATTTTGGAAATGGAAATATGGTGGAACATCACCACAAGTATCCTTGGACATGTAAATGTGTAAATGTGATTAAGTGTAATGCTGCCATACCAGTCCTGCCAGTGCTGATGTTACATACAAGGTGGTGGACAGCCTCAGTGGCAGTGAGCCAGCAGCTCCAGCTAGAAAGCAGCTGAAGATGAAAAGGAATGCACACAAGAAATGCAAAGCGCTCAACTAAATCCTCCCAAATGATTTAGACACACAGCGTCCAGCCTCTGTGAATCTGAAAAACCCACCCCCAGTTGAGGGTCTTTGATGTGTATTTTGAGTCCCTGCATTTGAAAAGCTAGATGTGAATATGTATCACTTCAGCGTACGGAGCACACATCACCTAAAGGTTATATTCACGCCATGTTTTCCCACATGGGGTTATCCAGTGGCCAATAAAGCCTTCTAATTTACACTTTAACAATATGAGGCTGATTCACATGCTAAATCTTTCCCACATTTACTTTTATAGCCTAATCTCGCTCTTCTCTTTTATAACTAGACACACTGCATGGAGTCACTTTTCAAATAAAATTCAGATGCGCAATGCTCTAGCAGAGAGATATAAACTGCACTCCTTGCATAGTGATAACAAATTAACTTCCAGTGTGAGATAACTTTGAAAAAAGCCAAGGACATAGATATCCCAGTATTGTCCCAACAGTTGTGAATTGACCTGTTGGACGTACAGAGTTGAAATGTAACATGTATTCATGTAAGAATGTGGCCGATTATTAATTTAATTTAATCAGTCAGGGCTAAACTGAATGATAATAGAACATGGTCAATAGATGGACTGCTACTCTCATCTGGTATGCCTCAGGGCTTTCCATAGCTGTTCACAGCAGAGGTGGGCCACCTGCTGAATTAACACCTGCTTCTGGTAGGACTGGGTACTGAGACTCTGCTCTGAATTTAAATCAGTTCCATCATTTATAAGGAGGATACTTACTATGTATTAATTGTTCTGTTTGCACGGGCTGAGCTGCAGCTAATAGATGTGTCCTGGCAGTCACGTCTAGCAGGTTTGTTGCAGAAACAAAGCACCATTAAGAAACGTACACGTGACTGCCAGGACATTTCCCCCTGCTGCAGCTCAAAAAAACAGTGTCTGCAACTGCAACAAACAACTCTTTCAACATGCATACTACTACATGGCATGTGAGTGTGAGTAAACCTAACCTTTAAATTACATGCCTTTTTATTGTCTTCAATGATACAGATTCCCCAATGATTACACATATGTCAGCGCATGTGTATTATGTTTACAATATGGCAGACAATTGCAGGTGCTCAAAACTGTGGCTAAAACTTGAAAACTTCACAAACTACTAACAGAAGTGAGTGCTTTTCAAAAGGCTGAGACTATCAATACCAAATCTCAACTAAATTAAGATAATTAAAGTAAAAGTATTAAGATTATCAGAATTGTTTAGCCTCCACTTAATGCACTTACATCAAAACTTTTACTTTTAAATTCAGGTAAAAAGAGCATAGATGCTTTTTCACAAAGCAAAGGCCATATCTTTAATAAGCGAGGCTACTGTTTGAACCATCATCTTGTGACTACACTGAACAGAAAAAACTACGGCTGTATCCCGAACCGCCTACTACATACTACTGGCAACCGCAGTATGTAACTGTATACTGCATACAGTTTATAGTATGCAGTATGAAACAGTTAGATTGATTTTTGGCATATTACAGATTTTGCTTTTGTTTGCATACTGCATACTACACACTACATTTAGGCCAAATCAGCATGTACTACTAGTATAGTAGGCGGTTTCGACCAGCCTAGATGTCTTTTCAGATGCGGACGCCTCTCAGCAGATGACAGCGACTGATCGATGAAGCTCACCCGTGGTCCTTTGCTTTACCCCCCATCCAACCACCAACCTCCTGTCGGGAAACTTTGTGACTGTAATATCAAAAACTGTGCATAAGTCTCAGATGAGCGGGACAAGCTAAGGCATCTCCAACCAAACAAAATCTTTCAGAATTTCTAAGCTCAAAGATGCTTACACAAACAGGCAGGCAAAATCCATCTTTCTGACAGAATCATTTCCAAAGCCCAAAGCCCCAACTGGGCTCCTGGATGCACTTCTGAGCTGTGCCCGCCTGGGAGTAAGAGTAAGAGCGCGCGCGCGCGTGTGTGTGTGTGTGTGTGTGTGTGTGTGTGTGTGTGTGTGTGTGTGTGTGTGTGTGTGTGTGTAGGCTAGGGAGAAAGAGAGGATATGATTCATTCATTACAGAATATGAACTGTGTGTCTCTGTGGCAAAACCAGACTTCAGCTTTCTTTCTACTTCTCTATATAACATAATTTGGTTTCAGTGGTTTCACCAAACTTCTATGAGACTGCATGTAGAGTGTGTGTATCTATGAGAAAGAGAGATTAATGGTGCATAGCCACCAATTCAGCTGCCTCTCAGCATTATGCAACTGTGTGTGTGTGTGTGTGTGTGTGTGTGTGTGTGTGTGTGTGTGTGTGTGTGTGTGTGTGTGTGTGAGAGACTGCGTGTGTGTGTTTATGCGTGCATCCCATGTCTATGCAGCAGACAACATGACTTCAGATCAAAAAATTACCCATACTCCCCTGCAGCAAATGGACTGAATGAACTGACTCTTATGGTGGGTGGTGATGGAGCAGTGGATAAGACGCGTGCCTTTGGTGTGAGACCTGGGTTCGGATCCACTGTGAGACACCATTGTGTCCCTGAGCAAGACACTTAACCCCTAGTTGTTTTAACCCCAGAGGCGTACGACCTCTGAAATATATAGCAATTGTAAGTTGCTTTGGATAAAGGCGTCAGCTAAATGAATAAATGTAAATGTTATGGTAACAACCTGTAAGGTGGAACAGAGTGTAGGCATGTCACTGAAGATCTCACTAATAATGGATCAACATGAGACAATGGAAGAAACTTACCAAAAGAGAAAGAAATAGGGGATGCTATGCCTACGCAAGGTGAAAATGCTGCAGGCTCACCAGCTAAGTTAGTCAAGTAGTTCAATAAGATTACAGGATAGCTTTCATTGTAAGCTGAATGTTTACTACTTTCAAGCAGCAGACAGGTAACATATATTTGTCATGAAAACATGAAGAAAAATAGGTTGGTTTGGAGAAGAGCGGGGTTGAAACTGGTTAGGTAGCTAATATAGCTAGTTAGCAAACATTATCCAGCGCGCAAATCCAGGCTGTTTTCATCAGCCTGTGTCTAGGAATACAGGATAATAAATTCACCACCCTAGAATAGCAATTTAAATGAATAGTTCAACAGTTTGGGGAATATGTTTATTTTTATTTCCAACAGTCATGAGAAGAATTACAACCTCATGTCTGTGTGTTAAGTATGGAGCTGCACTCAGGATGTGATTGGCATGGCTTAGCATAAAAACTGGAATCTGGTAAAACAGTTAGCCTGACTCTGTCCAAAGTTAGTCTTTATACCCAGGTCGCCTTGAAAAACTTCTATTATTAGTTTATGTTTTCATCTAAGAATGGCCAGAGACTGAGGATTTCATACCACCCCCACACATGCACATCAAGGAGCAGTCAGAGAGCCCCCACCCAAACCCAACTACCTCCACAACCACAGAGGATAAGACAGGGTGGGGTCAAAGCGCTTTGATCAAAACCATTTGGAGCAAAACGACATGCTTCAGTTAAAGCTGCCACCATGAAACTACTCGGGTTGTTATGTGATTTTGACAGAACTGTGTTGTTACAAGCAAAAGCAGACGACTTCTGTAGAAAAGTGTGATACATTGGTTGAGAACAGTAGTAGCCTGTTAAAAGGGATACTGGGTTAACTAACTCTCAGATTTTAACATCTCAAGAGAGGGGAGATATTAAATTCTGAACTTTTAAGGTGGTTTAATGGTTGAACAAAAAACAGTGGATGTGATAAATAATAATAATAATAATAATAATGCGTCAAATATGGATGTCACGAGAACAGATACTTCGGTACCAAATCGTTGCCTAAATTCTGAAAACCAGGCATCTAACACATGGAAGATGGCAACAAGTACAGCTCCGCTGTCGTTTATGGAAACCAGGGTGAATTTGGTTTTATATTTAACATTTCATATCGGTTGTTGCACCTGAATGTCTGTCTAAAGCACCAAAGAGTTACTCTTACTTCTAAAAAGTGCAATACTATCCATTTCAATCATGAATAACTTTTTTTTCAACATAGAAATCTCAAACCATTGACAATATAGATAGTGAGCACCCTTAAACATCCCACACCTGTGAGTTTGTAATATTAATTAATAAAATAATTAATAAGCAAAGTTACAATTTCAATAGCTTGCTCATTTATGAATATATTGATATCAAACCACCTCTCATCTGTCCTGCACATACTCTCATAACTTTCACAGTGTTTTTGTAATGTTCAAATATTTTTATTAAGAGAGTGTATGTTGAAGTTGGTCATGGGATTTTGTTTGTTTTTTGTTTTTTTCGAAACCAAATTGTTATCGAATTGTGTCTTGAGAATCGTGGAATTTGAACCCGTATTGGTATTGACTACTAATTGTGACATCGCTAATGTCAATATTATGATGATTACATTTCAGGGCTTGTTTTTATTATGTAAAAATATATTAACTTGTATTACATGCATTATTAAAATGCATTGTATTGTTCAGCCATAGTCAAAAACCCATCTGTGACTTCCCTCTTTTTGCTGTCCCATTTCAGTATTACTTGTTATCAGTGGTCCTCTACTCTAAATATACCATGTTTATGCACTAACACTTCCTAATAACTCATTTATTTTTCCAAACCCTTTGTGCTGCTCTTTTGGAGTCAGTAAAAGTTGATGAGTTACAATATCCTTCTTTCTCCAAAATGTCAACGCTTGCAGTGATGGAGACAAAAGATTCTCATTTCCTGAGCCACAACAGTGCACTTAATCAAGTTTGGATAAAAATTTTTCTGGAATGAGCCACATGGATGGAAGTCATTACAATAAGAATAAAAACAAAGTAAATTAGCATTTCATCTTGAGCTCCAGAAAGGAAAAGAAAATGAAAGCTTGTGGCCAGCTTACCTGTAAATAGGATCCTGCATCACCATCATCTTGCTCTCATCCCACGTCCACTCCTTCTTCTGTGGAAATAAACAAAAACAGTACATAAAGCTAAGGTCTGTAGGAAGGGAGACACCTTAATTGGACAGTTAATTCAACTAAAAATAACATATATATATATATATATATATATATAAATACATTTCTGTCCCTTGTATCATAATCAGTAAACATATCCATCTTTTAGAAATTTATTTATATTTTTACTTTTCTCTTTTTGTCTGTCTGTCCATTTGACTAAATCTACCTTCTAGTTTAATGTCACAATTAAAATGTCAACCCATGAGGAATTATTCATATTGATTTATATCTCCACAGACCTTTGTTGACTCAGTCATTCAATCACTTCTGTCTCCGGTCTTTATTGCCTCCGATGTACTCAGAGATGTAAAAAGATTGCTGACCGTCACACTTGACATTTCAGCTTTCAGACCAGGGAGCCAAACAAGACAAGAAAACAGGTGGAGGCAAAATATCCTTCTATCGACCAGCCTTTCATTCCAGCCAGCCAATTAATTTGACATTGAGGCTCCAATCATTTAATATTAATATTAATTTAATATTTACCCCATCAGTCAATACAATACATAGGCGATGTTAATTCACATCACTTCCATCACATCTCCTCTCTCTTGGTTTGTTTATTTTTTTAAAAGTAGAGATTTTCATGGCTTCAAAATTTTGGACCTGACCTGAAATGTACATGTAGAAAGCCTACCTGAACTCAAGAGGCATAAATAAAAAAACACCCCATCAGGAGGAATATCTGGTTCCTTAACTATCCCCAGTGTAAACTCCCAACATAGGATGTTTACGTAATTACGTTCAGTTTTAATTATTTTAACTTGGCAAATGGCCAAAACTACAAAACCCACGTATCTTACGCGCCATTGCTCTGGTGAAAAAGCTAGTCAGAGACACACATGAAAAAACTATCAAATTCAAAAAGTACTGAACCAAGCAGAACCAAATACAGAGAGATCGCTATCACTGGCAGCAGTGGGATGTGAAACCAATTTACGATCAGCCGGTTTGAAATAGTAGCAATAAACGGTCATGTCATATCTGCACTTTACAGTACACACTCTTCATCTCACTCCATAAAGCTTTTTCCCCAATCAACAGCTGAGTGAGAGTATAGTTTGCTGATGTATGGTCTATGGTTGATACTGATCTTTTAATTAACATCAGTTATTAGTAATCAAATATCAACCATTTCTGATAAGGTAGAGGTTCCACCTTGACTACACCAACATAAAAAGTCTATAAAACAGCTATGAAATCAGATTTCAGAGTGTAACACATACCATCAGCTACCAGCCAGGTCTGATACAAAAACATCTGACAAGGTAATGGTATACGACCATAGTAATATTCCACAAATTTTCCAAATTATGCACCATCCACACACATTACTGCTCACACACAAAAACATATGGATATGCAAAGAGACACGCACACGCACACACTTCCTCAAGTGAACATTGGTGTTATTAAGCTGCTCTTTAGAGGACAATTTAGAAAACTCAATTAAGCCTCCTTCTAATGAGACACTAACATATGTGCGATGTAAGAACAAGTCAAGGTCAAGACATCTCTCTTGCTTACATCCCTACAATAGAGAAATCCTACATATTCAAATTTGCCGTTTTTGGAGTTTTAAGTTTTTGAGTATAGTAATTTATTTCATGACTGTTTGATAAGCCTTTCAAATCATAAGCAGAGATAGCGTGGGTGTATGGGGGCGGCCGACCCAGGATCTTGCCTAGGTAGGGGCCCCGCTATGTGGGCTGCGAAAGTGTTGTCAGTTGCTTGTAGACACAACCGCAAAAGAGAACTGCATGGAGGCAACCACCACCATACACCAAATTATTGCAGCCGTTCTTATCAAATGAAACAGGCACTTCTCTCCTGGTTTCAATAGTAAACCACCACAAGAATGACAATTACCAACAAAAAACATATTATAAGCAGACACGTTTAAAAAAAAAAAAACATAATTCACAAAGTAAATTTTGTATTTCAAACAAATATGAGACATATTAGCTATTTTTAAACACAACTTTCTTCACCGCCATGCATCATGGGAATTCTCACATTTCAGAATAAGAGTGTTTTGCCAGCCTGATTTTGCTGACATGTTTAGAGTTTTTTGATTTGGTGATAAGCGCTTGCTTTTTGTGCTTCTACTATGATTAAGTTGGCTACGTTGTTAAATTGTTTCTTGTTTTAACTGTGTTTAATGTTGATATACGATCGGGGGTCGGCACAGGGTAATTTATTTTGAAAATGTCTGCGTATTCTCTCCAGAGAGGAGCGGAGAGACACTTCTGGTGTGAGCACAAGCACTGACTAGAGCGGCTGCGATCAGCTCCGGCAGCCGCGACGCAGACGGACTCAGTGGACTTTCAGAATGAGTCCGGGGTCATATAAACTTGGTATAAAGGACTTTGTTGCAGGTGGGCCCCGTGATGAAGCTCGGCCCCCAACGTGCTGAGAGTGTAGCTCCGCCCCCGCTTTCAACAGATGCCATTATTGAAACTGCTGAATTATTTAAATTGCATATTCTAGTAGATGCTTGTAAAAATCTGATATTAGATTTGACTTTTTTTAGAGAGATGACTGTCTGCATCTCAGCTCCACGCACTCAAAAAGATCAACAAGTCATCAGAAATCTATTAATTTAGAAGAAACCAGGGAAATCTGACTTCTGAGTTGATGGGAAAAAAAAAAAAAATCAGATTAGAAATTCTGACCATGCCAATCAGATTTTTGATTTACCTAGTCTCCCTATCAATTCAATCAGTGTCTCTGGCCTTAATAATAATCTGTCAGACAATAATCTGACTGAATAGAGCAGTAGTTTAAACACAAGATGAAAGCTGGCAGTCACTCCGGGAAACTGTGAATGGTTTTCAGTCTGGGTTAATAAATTGAGATTAAAATCTGAATGCAGGTGAGGAGAATAGACAGCACTAAATTAAGTTCCCTTTATACCTTTACATTGGTTTTCCACCTGTGAGACTCTGGGATTGTCAGCGAGTGAAGTCGACTCAAGTCTGTTTCTGTGGATTAGAGCGGTCAGCCTCACCTGCAAACACAGATCCAATTGTCTCCAGTCTCAGTACAACCTCCTCCAGTTCCTTCAGGTTTCTTCTATGGTAGTCTGCTCCAGAGGACCTTAAATGACTCTCTGTGCACTGGTATAAACCATCCTGTGCACATGTTCAGGCCAACTGCTCTATGTTTCTAGGCCATTTTGTATGTTTCTTATGTTTTGTGTTGTGTTTTTATTCTTGCCGCAGCACAAATTGCCCACTTAGGACAAAAATAAATAAATAAATAAATAATATTCTTCATCCTCCCCCAAATTTTCGATTCTTCTCAGGCCCTTTGTCCTCCCTTGCAATGTCTCCATTCTTACCTGTCTGTCTCTTCTAATTAAGACAAGGATCGATCACCACCTCCTGCCACATGCAGGATACAGAAAATGGATCTGGTCTGATTCTTTAAAGTCACTAACCCATCACATATTTTATTCTTACACTCGTGTGATTGGTTGGCTGATGGTAATAAACACCATATTTTTGGCCTACATGTCCAAAAAGTAGTAATTCTATAAGAAGTCCAGTATCATAGTGCCAGCAAATAGAAACCGTCAGCAAATAGAAACTGATAGCCCTCTCACTAATCAGCCTGGTATCTGAGGGCACCTGAAGAGCTACATGGCAGGGACAGGCCAGATAAAGTAGAATCCACGCACTGTTCACTAGACTACAGTGGCTTCATCTCATCAAACACACGCAGTCTTATCAGCTTAATGTGCCAGCAGCAGATTGCCACCTCCATATAGAAAAATAATGAGCACAGTTTCTCATCATGAAAGAGATTGTTAGATTATATTTTTCATATAGTTATGACGTATAACTACTCACTCAGACCGCTTGTTTTAAAAAGAAATGTTTCTCCTCATAATACCAAATCAGCTTGTTGAATCAGATGACGTCTGCATGTCGTTACGATAAACGTCGATACGTTGTTAAGATGAAAAAGAGAGCAAATCAAAATGATTCAGATTTTCTTCTTCATGGCAGCATACCCCTGCTGGGATCCTAATCTATCAGTTGCTTTTGATTTGGAGAAGATTCCAATAAAAAAAAAAAAAAAGACAAAAGGTCACTCACTTTTTTCTTCTTCCTCAAGTTGACTTTCACGCCGTCTACAGACACCACAATGTTGACTTTTTTCTTCTTGATGTTTTTCACCTTGAACTCATACTGCAGAGAGAACACAGACAGAGAGATATTAATACTTTGGGGGATGACGCTCGACTGACATTGCCACAGCCTCTCGAATATCTAAAGATGGGTCAGTCCATTTGATGTCTGGAGGCAGAAAAAAAAGTTTTTCAGCCAAAGGACAGCCTCAGAATATGACAAAATGAAATGTTCAGTTACACACTTTTTTTCACTGTTACGTGGGGGTCGTGCTGTACAAAGAAACTAGAATGGTTGTTTAATATGATAAAATAATGATTTCTCACTGTAATAGCTTTGTATACACTGCATTCTGGATCTGGTTAATATTCATTTGTGGGTTCAATGAACACAGCATTTTTTTGCTATAACCGCTAAACTAGATGTTTTAGACTTAATGCCAAGCATTACGTGCCAGCTTTCAGTACTACAATCACTGATACAACGCAATTTAGTCAGTCTCCAAAACATATTGAGGTTCAATATCCAGTATCATTTAAAATCTGCAGGAAAAATTGAATGACCATAAAATTCATTTGAGCGAGGCACTTAACCCAGACCAAGTGTTGTAGTGAAACTGCGTCGTGACCAACAGTTTAGAAATTGTGACTGGAGTGGTCAGATCCTGGTGTTGACTGCAGGGGAAGTCCACTATTCGAATTACTCTTCCACACCTTGCCACCTAAGAATTATACTAAAAGAGCAGGCATTCCCATCCTCTCCAATTCAATGATTCACACACTAACGATGAGGAGAATTTCCACACTCATTGTCAGTTTATGGATGTTCAGCAGTGCTGAACTAGCTAACAATTACATGCAGAAAAACATCTGGGTTGTGATCCTAAGTCATAGAACCATCCACCCTAAGCTGTTGCAAGATTCACCTTTTTTGCTCAAATTAATTTGTGGTTCCAGGTATTGATGCTTGTGGGAAATGTGCTCAGTGCAAGGATGTGAGAAATGGAAACTTAAGACCGCAACAGCAATAAGACAATACTTTGTTCAAACAAACTGACAAGTTTATTTACTTCACCACCTCCAGCAAACACTAAAAGAACATTTAGATGACTAATGCATCTGCAGGTATTCTGGCAGCACTGATATCACAATAGCTGCAGTGTGATATAACACTGATATAAAGAAAAGGTCTGATTGTGTTCATCACTTGCCATGTTTGCATTCAGTTGCCTCTAAATAAAATCTGAATGTAGTGTAGATGCTTTTTTGAAGTTTATCTGTCATGTTTTACCAACTGCTTGCTGGCACTTCCTGTCAATTTGTCAATATCCCTGTGTTGTACCTGCCAGTAGATCACAAGTGCCATTCTGGACTTGCTTAATATGGATCCAGTTTTCCCCTTGTAAAAAAGGATTTTAAGACTCCAGTTCACATTAAAGAAGTGAAGTAACACACTCCCCATAGGTTTATAACAGCATTAAAAAGTGCTGTTCTTCAGTTGAGACTGTGAGAGAGTAACAATGTGATAAAGAAAGAGGATTCTTAACCCTTTTGTTTGTATAGCTAATGTCAACCTTTAATATTTTCTGTTTATCAGTCCTACGACCTTATTATTATTATTATTATTATTATTATTATTATTATTATTATTATTATTAGTAGTAGTAGTAGTAGTAGTAGTGGTAATATATTAACATTAACAAAACTGAGAGCACAAAGCTCAGGTTAAAGTGGCAATAAGTAAACTAATTGTTTGGTGTACACAATTCCATATGATGATCGTTAGATAGGTGGACATATAGGCTGGTGAATGATAAGACAGCTCAATACAGCTTTTAACTTGAGATCATAACACACACACACACACACACACACACACACACACACACACACACACACACACACACACACACACAGTCCCCGTATTGAAGCCAATGTTTCCAAACATCTCTGGTTCGTTCAAGGAGTCACAAAGATCTGCTGTTGTGCTCATTGATTTTATTCATTATTTTTGAATAAAATTTAATATTTCCCAGAACTGAAGAAACAATCAACTAATCAGAGCTTTGTGGGCGGGATTAGGAATGGGGACATAATTTTCCTACATAAAGAGGATGTGACAAGGATGGATGAAGCAGCAGCCCAGGTTTTTCTAAATCCCCTTTCAGAGATAACAACTCCTAAATTGGCCTATATATTTCATGGTGCTGAAAAATATTAAGCTGTCATAGTAACTAAAATGCTACTGCATCTTCCACCATATACAGTATAATAATTGCTGTAACAATAAAATAATAAAACAATATAAAATAATTCTACAAGAAATTAGTCAACATTAAGATGACATCAGACTGAACGGGTGAAGTGACCTAAAATTTAATGAATTCGGTAAGAAACCCTGAATGAAAAACTTATTACAAAGTTGCTAAGATTTAGTCTTCCCAACTTTGTAATAAGTTTTTTTTTTTTTTACAAGGAAAACTCCACATTTTACCTTTAGCTCAATCAACGGGGAATAAAAGTTTCTTGCTACAAAAGGAGTGCATATTCTAACCACTGTACTTAAAAACCGATACCTTCAACAAAAAACAGGAAACGCACACACATACACACACACCAGTTCTTGAAATATATTTTCATACAGAACTGTAGAGAAAGCTGAAGCACTTCCACCATTATTCTCAAGTCTCAAAGTGCATGAATGTTTATGTGTCAGAGTTTTATGGGTTGTTTAATGGGTGTGTTGAAATCTGCTGTAATGTTGACTGTGCTACACATGCAAGATTTAAACGCTGGTAAGCCTGATGGACTGCATGATTGACCTCCACGGAGATGATTACAGTGGCAGTTTAGGAGATTTCATGCAGGGTTTGACTGGCTAAGTGTACGCAGCATAATATGGCAGAAAGCACTTAACTCTAATAAGCCTGTCTATTCCTGTCTGATACAGCCCCATCATTGTATACGCATCTACCACACAGCTCACTCCCCCTAGTCCTTTCAGCTCCCATTCCAAGATAAAGCAGTGATATGATTCATTATATCCCCGCTGCATCTATCTGTATAATATAAAAATATGTATGCATGTAATTGAAATACTTGTACTACAGAAATTGCTGCACCTGAGGAATCTCACAGGCATTCATTTTATACAACTGGCTGTCTGACTTTTCCCCAAATGCAGCACCTCTACACCAGACGAGGTGATGAGGGTGTTTTAATGAGTACAGATAACAGCTCACAACACAGTTTGGGTCATTTAGGACAATCCCTAATGTCTCTGCTGGATGAGCCTCCTGAATCTGCACCTAAAATGTTATTAAATTCATCCTTTCAACTGCAGCCTCAATACTTTCTGACACAAAGGGAAGACAAAAAGCACAGATGCTGAGTCACACAGCTGAAGGACTCTGCACATAGCTCGTCCTTTATTTGGATAAAAATGTTGGGCGTTAAAAATAAATAAAACCTAAGTCCATTTTGTTTACACTTAAACAACTCCAAATCTGTGGTAGATCATGAACAGTTTCAGAACACACTCAACTTTCTGCCTTTCTTTACAATAACAAAAAGGCCCAACAGAGGTGAAATCTGTAGGTAAGACGATGGCGGTTTAGACCTGTGTGTGTGTCTGTTCCTGAACACCAGCTGTTAAGATGACAAACTGGATCGCAATAATAACAGTATTCTGTGATTTGAGCTTCCTTTCTTTTTATTCAAGATCATAAAGTCATATTTCTTCTTTATTGAGACCTACTTTTTATTGAAGTGTACTATTTCAAGTAGATCTTGAAGTGAATCAGCAGCTTAGGTATCAGGTTTGTTTTTTGATTAATGACTAAAAACAAAGAATACAAAAATCTCAGACCTGGATTTGCTTTTCTCTGTTACATATATTTTTTATTGGATAGTTTTTTACAGGAGGTTAGAGCTTTTTGCTGCTATACTAACAATTCAAAGATATCACATTGAGCTGTGGTAAATTATCATTATTGCATTTTTACAGATATACGTATATATTAGGGCTGACCCCGCATAGTCAAAGGGTTCAATGCTTCGATGGGCGGAGCTTGAAACGACTGTCAATCTCAGAGTCGAAGCCTCACAGAAAAACGAGGATCACGCCATTTTGGCAATATGGGAGTGCTCAACATCTGATTTTACATAGAACTACCAGTTTTCTCCCAATAAGTTAATATACAACCTATTACAATATAATTTTCAAAATAAAATGCTGTTAATACACATGTGAAAAGCTTTTAATAAATGTTTTAAAAGTGCGTGAATAAATTCAAAATTACCCTTAAAGAAGGAGGGTCAGTACGCATGTGTAGGCGTAGCGTGCACGTGTGCGTTGCCCTGCAGTCTATGATGTAGCCTATAGTGGCAGAGAGGTGTGCATATATTTGTCGGCAAAACAAGACCGGTGAATGGCAGGCGAGCAGAGCAGAGAGGAAATGATCAACAATAAGCCTCAGTTTATCTGTAACGTTAAATGTACAGTGTAAGTTACAGTGACTAACGAAAAGAGGCTATGGGCAAGATTGACAATTGTGATTTGACTATGTGAATCGTTAGTCAGGGATCTATATATATATATATATAGAAATTTGTATATAAATAACAACACAGTAAACCACAAATGACAGGACGTCCCACATAAAACTGGTCTTGTGTGAACATGTATTTTTTTCTGAATTTGGATGCTCTGGTTTACAGTAAACAGGATGCAGCAGTCAGGAGGTGAACCAATAAGGTATGCCGAGCAGTGGCAGGATATTAGCGTTCATGTAAACAAACTGAAATGAAAACTTAAGTCCAAGAATAAGCTCATCCATCATGCAAATAAGTCAGTCAAACATTTGCGGCCACTCTTTCCTGATAAACGGGTCGTTATTTCCTAAAGGTCCTTTCCTCCTGTTTCCAGTATAATCCATCATTTTGGCAACAAAGACGCCAACACACCGACACAATAGCGTCCTCAGCCAGTGGTGCTATTTTCACTCACAGAAATATCAGCTGGGAGCCAGGAGGGCACAATAAAAGCCTGCATTTCTGTAGATGACCGCCACGCATTGAGGGAGGCTGAATATACAGGGAGCAAAATAAAAGATTCAAATAACCACGCAGACAAATACACAAACACAGAGTACACCATGTGGTCAACTAACGGCAGTCAATGTGAGTGTTCAGGGAGCTCAGCAGGGCAGCGGAGAATGTTTGCTGAGGTTTGCTGGTCTGCTATTAAACAAGGTATCTATTTAGCTCATTGACAAAGGCCTTCTGACATGATTATCGTGTTGTTGTTGTCAAACTTCTTGTCCATCTCATGGTGTCCAGCTCCGCTAAGTCAGCCAGCCCCTCTGCCCTATCTGTTCCATTTTGCCACATGCCAGTTTGTTCCGAACCAGTGCCTTCTGAGCAGCAAGTTTTCTCCCTGGCCAATCATGGGGCCAGATCCATCTCAATGACATGTCTACTCTAGAGAGAAGAAAATGGATAAAGGGGGGCTGTAAAGAATAATAGAGAGGAGAAGCGGAGAGAAAAGGAGACAAAGGCAGAGAAAGAGAGATGGGGGAGGGAGAGGCAATGATAAATTGAGAATATGAAGTTTAATTAACAGCTCAGATCATTAAGCTCATAATTACACAGACTGAAAGTCAAGGTCTCTTAAATGTGCAAACTGTCGTGTTGTCATTAGGTGCTTGATGAACTGAAATGTGTGCGGTTTTAACCTTCACAGAGCACCTGAAGTCTCTGCTCATACTTGTTACTGACTTCACTGAAAGATATGTTTTTCCCTCTTCCCTCTAGATGATTTCTTTGGAGTGCAATTTGAAGTCAAACTGCACTCCAAATCAATTATCTAACCAGTTCATTTTAAAGTCGCTGGTCTCCCAATAGTAGGTTATGTCATTTTACAACATTAGATGTACATCTTGGAAAGAACTAATGATGTGTTACAAACTTATGACATATCCCATATGGCTTACAGCATTACAAAGAGGTATAATGTCTATGACTGAAGTACATCCTTTACTGAACATTACTTTTCTAATATTTCTTTTTAATCCAAATGAAAACTACAGCGTTTAATGCTAGCTTAACCTCTCAACTGTCAAATCACCTTTACTTTGCCCTTGGACTCACCCCTAGAATGTAACAACATTACAGTTCAGAGGTGTGCAATGATCTGGGATTTACTTCTTGGCCTGACCTGTACCTGTAAAATTCTTTAAAATGTTCAAGTTCAGTCAAAGGCTGCTGCTAACTACTGCAAATTAGCGCCCATACCTTACACAAGGTCAAACTCAAACGATATCAGATCTTCTCTAGCTATAAATTGCGTCTGTCTACCTTTCCTATCTACACTTTTTTGTAACTCTGTTTTACTATTTTTGTTGTCAGAAACTCAAGAGTAGGAGTCAAACTGGCATACATCAAAAGATTACTGGAATCATTGAGCACTTGGACTGACTGTAGATACACCTGAGAACCATGAACCAATCAGAGCGAAGTTAAATCACCCAGAAAGAGGAAGCAGACTATATCTCTTCCTAACAATTCCTCAAGGGAGGAGCCAGAGGGACTGCCAGAGGGACTGCCAGACAAAGAAGAAAACCAACAATCAGAGCTGTTAGACAAGTTGGGCCTCCACAGCTTCAATATAAAAGGCTCAGTATCTGTGTTCTTCTGCACAGGAAGAAACTAGAGCACTCCTGCTGTGAGGGGAAGTATCTTCTTTAGTTCAGCTTTACCCCCCATTTCACTACAACTTTGATTCAAGACTTCTTGTCAAACGTCTGTTTCTTTTTTTTTATTCTTTATGTTTCCAACAAGTCCTCTGTGCTGAAGCAGTACGCAAAGCAGGAAAAAGGACACTTTTATGAAAAGAAAAAATATTAATCGTAAAAATAAAAATGAGACCTGAGCTGTCACCAAGAATGATCTGTTTATTAGGAAACTGGCGTGTTCATAGTTATGGGTCCTGTCAGGTTTGGATCAGGTACCATCAGACTCATACAAAAGGCACTGCCACAGAATAAACAGACATTTTATAGTTAACCCAGAACTCAACAATAAGGACTGCCTAATTGCCCGGGGCAAGTAAAATGCCACATCGGCCAAGTAAATCTTGCACCTCAAGTGGTGAAAAAAGAATTAAACGTATATTCCTCCACACATATCCACAAACCCACAGCATTGGAGTTGACAACAACTATGCTCGTTGTGCAATAACCATGAGTAAAAAGACAATACTTTATGAATACACCTGTTCAGAAAGCATATAAAAATGTCAACATGTAGAAAGCATATTTTAATCTGCTCTGCCCACTTTCATCCTCTGTTTCACACAAGAACAGCGTGCTAGCTCCGCTAATAGCAAATCATTACAAACAAGCCAAAACAAAAGCTGTCTGTCTTTATGCTAACTGATTTTCTTAGTTTGCTACGCACCTTAAAGTCTGCTGAAAAAAAAAAAAAAAAAAACTTAGCTGCAGGCTGAGACAAACCAGATGCATCTCTCTCTACCAGCAGAGCCTGCAGGCAGTGAATCACAGCCTACAGAGGAGGAGGACAGGAGGAAGGCCTGATACTGACTACTCAGTATTTTGACATTGACACTTTACATTTGTTTCAAGTGAGATAATGTTCAGTTTAAAAATAACATTTAAATGTATCACTCACTCACAGTTAACAAGTCCATCTGTGTGGAGAAGAAGTAGGATTCTCATACCATTGTCGATATGCAAGACTATATGCAATAGTCTTGTTGTTATTTGATAACCGCTAATAAAGAAATTAATTTGTTAGGGCTAGGCAATAAAACAATAATTATCACAAAATAAGTTTCCTCAAAAACAATATAAGAAATATTCAAAAAATGTAAATTAAATTAAATCATAAACAAATTAGCACTTAATTTTTCTGTGAAGATATTTATTTTGTTGAGGAAAAGGGACTGAAACTTTTTTTTTTTACTTACTTTTACTAATGCACATTGTGGAAAAAGATTTTATCATAAATTGTTTTGAATGTTCTACCTCAGATTCAGTGATTACAATAAGCCATGTGGTTTCTTAAAATTTCCCTCAGGAGTAATTATCAGCCTTTAAACATTTATTGTGATAATTATCTATATTGAATGATATGAAATTTTGTATTGTTATAACATTTTTGGCCATATTGCCCAGCCCTAAAATTTGTATAGGGTACACGTAAAAATTGACTTGGGCAAGTTCTATTCTTCCTCTTGCAAATGTAATGATAAAAATGTAAATTTTAATCATAACCACAGGAGAGAACAAAAAGCAAACAGGACATAGGGCATAGGTAGCATAAGGCTGTCAACAACATTCAATATCTACCTACTCTGATCTCATCATCAGGACCGCATAATCAAACTTTAAAGAATGTTGTTCCAAAACAGTTTTTGTTGGTTGATATGTGTTCACTGCTGGTGAGCAAGTCAGGAAACTCAGATACCAGCAACATTAGCTCATGTATTGCTTTCCTCTGTGTCTGTGGTTGTCACAGTCACACAGCGCAGTGGCGAGTTGAAAAGAGCTCAGCCATCATCAACTCAGACAGCAGTGACAAACAGCTGTGGGCATTCAAAAGAATGGCAGCCGCCTCCCTCTGTTTGCCACTGCAGCATACCTTGGCGGCAAGACATGTTTACATTGCAAACAATGGAGGAAGGTTGCAACCACTCACTTTCTGTCAAATTAATTTAAACACAGCGCACATAACATAATTCTGTGTTGTAAAATTGTCATGTATCCGATTTCTCACTAAAAGGTGACTTCTTGTGTTTGTTGTCACGGGTCACAATGACAATATGATTTTCCAGAGTCAGGAAACAATTTTGTCATCTGTAGAATCTTAGTGCGATTCTTTTCAGATGCTTTGGCGTTGTAATTATAAGCAGATCTTTCAAATCTCTACAGATCTAATATTTACTTTTTTCTCACATTCTAAGGATCATTCAAATGTCTAATAAAAGTGGCAGCTCTACAAATAACGTATTTCCAAGACAGAAAATTTATCTAAAAAATGCTCCCACTTGCATTACGTGTCATGACCCTCACATCTGCACTAAGATATGGGTGAGCTTGCACAATTCAACTTCAGTTCAATGCGATTACAGGTTTTTTTCTACTACAGAATCAAACCAACAGCCAGAGATGTATATCCACTCATCTGTGAAGAGCTTCTGATTAGACAGTTCACAAGTCAACTCACCAGAGACACCACCGTTATCGGCTTCTTACACCACCACATATGTCTGTCTCTCTTTCTTGCCAACCACAAAGCTTTCATCATTTTCACTCTCCTATGCATCAACACAGAGTGAGGTCTTTTTTTTTCTTTTTAACCATCCATTTTAATCATATTCTTTTACTGCTGGTCATTCTAGTGGATCTGTGTGTGTTCACTTCTACTCCCTTACCAATCATTCATTTTTTACTCCCATTCCAATGGCCATATTGATTGAGCATCAGGCCCCTTGTGTGTTACTCTCTCAGGCTTTGTCATAATTTTGATTTCATTTACACTAACTTGCTCCACACGCTCCCCCCCCCCTTATATAGTTTCTATTCACATCACCCCGTGCCCCCACCCCCTTCCTTTTCTCCACAGACGGGTGGCTGATTCAATCTCAAGCAATGTTGTTTATGAAAAGGCATTTCATTTTCCAAAACCATTTGTGTTTCAGACGCTACAGGGTCCATCATGTTTCATCAATCACAGCGATGCCGCGGTGTCTTTGAATCGAAAAATATATGCTGGGATCATTTTACACAGTCTATGGTTGGTATGTGCAGTAACACCACACACACGCACACGCTCACGCTCACGCACACGCTCACGCACTCGCACACACACAAGTACAAATAGGCCTGTATGTTTAGAGTCTAACAAGAAAAGCAATATGGTACAAAACTTCTCAGGAAAAACAAATTAAAATCACATTCCAGTCATGTAAAAAAAAGTATTTTGAGCATGACCTTCCATACAAAGAGCTATGAAGGGCCAAAATGGCTTTTGTGGCTGAATTAAAGAAGATTTCTGAAGCGTCAGTCCAACATCTGGTGGAAAGCCTTTGCAGAACAGTGGAGGCTGTTATTTCAACAGACTAATGCCCACGGTTTAGGATTGAAATGTTCTATTATTGGGTTCTCCACACACTTCCATTCCATTTCCATTGTCCATATACTTTTGGCAACAAAGTTTACATTTTATTCAGTTGCAGGAAGCAGTAGGACAATCAAAAGAACAAATGCATTTGCCTTTGATAATTAGATACCAACAGCTGATTAAACGTGACCATGGAGCTGTTGCTGGGGGCTCCTCCAAGCCAATTCCACCAGTTACGAGTCTGACTGGTAGTTTGTAGGTGTTGTTAGGTGCTGTACTCTACAACAACAACACCTGTTCCCTGTGTGGCACAAAGAAACCCCATATAGACTATCAGTAAACTGTTGTCCCTTTGCCAAGTAGAGAATCTACTTTGGTCCAACATGCATCTCTAATACATAAAGGGCAACATCCATTTAAGAAGACAATGTCAACATCTGGACAGTCTCCAGTGTAAAACCTCTGAAGTTTAGTCTTCAGGCTTGATAAATGAGACTTTCCAATACTGTTGGCACAGTTTCCATTTGTGTCCTAACAGGAGAAATCTATCTTCCTGTCGACTGTCACAGCGTTAATGCATAGTTAAGGACTTTCTCCTCTGACACGTTGTCACGGTCTCCCCATCTCTGCCTCCCGCCTGACCAATCTCTTTACTTTCTCTCCATCCGTTCCCTCTGAGGTCACGCATCTGTACCCATGTTGGATGAATTCATTCATAGAGATAGATAAGCTTCAAAGACAACAGATGCTTATCGTGACATCTAAAAGAACCAGATCAAGAACAGCTCTCTGTCTCACTCGAGAGTTAGTGAGATTTCTGTCAGCCCAATCAATACCAGTCTGAATTACTGTCTAAAGCGTAAGATGATGATATATCAGATTCTTTCATTAGAAATCTCTTGAGCCAGAGTGTCTACTACCTCGGTTACAATGGGTGCAGTGCTATTCAGCTGGTGGATTGCCTGTGGAATCAATCAATACGCTGCGTGTCTGAGGGAAGCTGAACTGAAGATGTAACATCTTCCAGGCAAACATAATATATGACAATGGATTCCAGAGGGATCAAAAGCACTGATAAAAGTTAAGTCACTATGGTCATTTAAGGACATTTCAGCCTTTCCATCATACTCCCATCTCAGCTTCTGCCTTTTCCCTATCAGTTTTCCTCCACCTACAGCCGTAAGAGCAGGAGGAGAGAGGAGATGAGTTACGGAGGCTTTACTTTTCGTTCACTTATTGAGCCATGTCAGAGAAGAAATCCCTCTCTTCTCCAAATGGATAGAGAGACAAACTCAATTTAGAGGCAGTTGGGGTATTGACAAATCACTTCCAGCGCACTTTCATTTTCAGGGCCCTGCTGTATAAAAGCTGTAGCGGCTAGTGGCCCTCATTGGTTAGAGAGATTACAGTTTTCTTTCATTTGGAATAGATTTTATTCGGTGATGAACATGTCAAATGAAAGAGGATTATGTTAAAAAGAGACATTTTATTGTACTCCTCTTAATGATGGGGGCACAGCAGGTTAGGGATGCTATATTTGGTTTATAGGAAATTATTTCCAGAGCTGAACTAAAACCATGATCACACTTTGATCACTATGATCTGACCCTCTTAGTTACTGTCAAGCTTTGCTTTCTAGCACAGACTGTATGCAGTTTACAATGACAACGGTGGCAAAATTACTAGTTTAAATTACTAGTCACTTTTGAAAAGAGTCTTGATTTTAGAAATGGGCAGACAAAAGTGACGTGAACATGTGAGTTTGCTGAAAATTGTGTCTACTACAACTATTCCTCCTTTCATGTTACATATCAATAAAACATTGTGACTGGGACTGTATCCTTACTTTACTTTTTTTAAGTAAAAAAGTAACATTTTAGTGCAAACTGCAAAGTCAAAATTACTGCCATATTACATTGGAGAGAACTTGCAATAGGAGAAGTAGAAGCCAAAGTTGTTTTACTTTTTTCTTTCATAATTTCTACATCAATGCCACAGAGACTTTAATTTGAGATGAGGTGGCACTTCAGTATCCATGCAACCTGTTGAGTAAGCACAGCAGGATTAAAAGCCTGAAGGGCCAGAAAGTAGGTTATGGAAACTCTTTTTCCCTTCCTCCACTTGTTTGACTCAGCGTGATATCAAGAAAGACAGATTCTCTCTGCATTTCTTTCATTATACGTGCTATTTCTGTCTGTAAATATGTCAAATCTGAAATCAAATGTTTCTTTATCTCTTTGTACTTTTCCCATGGACGAGTCCCAACGAAAACAAGGCTTTGACAGCAAATGTTTTAGAAGTCTACAGAGTCTGTTTGGGACCAGAGATGATACTAAACTCCAACAACAACTTCAAAAAGTTATGAAAAAGAGAAAGCCAAGAAAAACTTTCAGTTCATTCAC
This sequence comes from Micropterus dolomieu, assembly GCF_021292245.1. Lineage (NCBI taxonomy): Eukaryota > Metazoa > Chordata > Actinopteri > Centrarchiformes > Centrarchidae > Micropterus > Micropterus dolomieu. Next base: position 3,249,760 of record NC_060154.1, read on the forward strand.
TTTATTGCTGCTGAAGAAAATCTAATCTATATAAACCAGACAGCCGTTTAAAAACTGATATAATAACATGAATTAGGATATGTTCTGTAAAATGAATGATAGCAGCTTCAACGTCTAACAAGCACTGAGCCAAATGTGTGTGAATGTAGGCTTCAATTAGGTCTGATGGTAGTGATTTAAACTCTGTTTGTCTGTTTATCCAAACCAAGCCTTCTTATGTAAAGGTTTAGATTCAGTGAACGTCTGGTCCGATGAGAGACAGTCATTACCATGTCAAAAGCCGCCAGTCAGTCCATCATACTCTAAACTCTCACTCTCAAGTGACACATGCCAAGTGACTGTCTGTGTGTGCGTGTTCCCAGACTACAGTAGCTTTAATGTGGTTGTGGCTGCTTTTCTCCGTAGACATTCTTTTTATTTATGTCTGCAGTATGGCAGGGAGGTTTTATATTTTCACCATGCACCTAATATATATTCAGGAAAAGCATAAAAACGGGGGAAACACCGACAAAGACAGAAAAGGTTGCAGGCTGAGGCTGTCTAAAAAACATGTCTGCACTTTCTTTTATAATTTGTCACATTTCTGCCAAAAATTTTAACCTCTAAAGTAAACTCTACCACTGTACTACCATTATTTTGTGTATCGCCACTGAGAAATTAAAGGTGGGTAAGGGGCTGTTTTCACAATTTTATAACTTTTTACAACAGTTACAAAAGTCATGTCTGTGTAAATTCAATATATGGAATATTTACAGTATATTAGTTTTTTGCTGAATGTAATGTTTAGTAGAAATGAGACACTATGGCAGCCACACTGTAATTTAAGGATGCTATGACAAAACGTCTTGCCTTATGTATACAATTAGTGTGTACTATTAATTTATCTTATATGAACTGTTGGGCATTTAACATTATTTCAGAATTGAGGAAGCATTGTTTTAGAAGCTGGCAGAGTCCATCTAGTCTCTGGATGTTGGTTCAGAAAGTCACGGCATCCTGTATGGACAATGTTGTAGAGCCACGTTGTCAGGCCCCACATCCCCTTTTGCTAACATTCCTCCATATTACAGCACTGCACCACACATTGGACTGGAAACCTCAACAAAAGGCCAGCCAAGAGCTGGACCATTTTCACAACTCCATAACACAAGGGAACAATGCCCAAAGTAAACACAAAACAACACTCGCCGAATCTCTGCGTCACTAAGGCTCCCAGCGCAGCTTTAATCTCCTCACCTGTAGACACACAATCACAAACAAGACAGGAAAAAGCAACAGCACAAGGCAGAAAATTACGTAACTGTTCACAAGGTGGTCTTGGCAGGAATTAAATTACAGCGTGGGCCGAGCAGTTCCTGGCTGTCATGATAAAACCCCTCAGAAGACACAGTGAAGGATTATCAGCTCTTACAGCTTTAATTGGCAGTTTAATGAAGTCGCCCGTAATGTATCTGACAGGCACTAAAGGCGGCTGTCCTGTTTGTACACATTAAATACACCTCAGGTTGAAATATTACTTTGAGAAGGAACTGCAAAGGGTAGTTCACCTATAATAAATCACTGGATCACATAAAATGTGTCATGTATCTTCTCTACAATGTTATTAACAATGGTAAACTGTGTTTTACAAGGGCAGTTAGCACTGGATTAGGGGAATACCATTGCTTTTGAGGAAGAGCCCACTTCCGCGTTTGCTGACAAAATGCTAAATATACACCACAATATCAAGTATTACAAGGGGAGTACTATTTGGGGATTAGAAACAGTGGCACCTGCCAACAAGGGGGGGCTGAAGAGAGTGCACAGAGGCGGATTCATGGCAGCTTTATGCAAAGATTATACACTGTGATGGTCCATCAGGCCTTAGGTAAATAAATCTTCCAAACATGTAAGGGGATTTCAACACGACTATGTAATCACTAATAATTCTCTATTTAAAAAGACATTATTCTGCATTGTGCGGAGATGCAGAAAATGTGGTTCTGAGTCAATATTTTCAGGTATGGTATATTTACAGCTTTCGGCTCCAGTTTGGATGTGCATCGGCTGGCCACATCTGGAATTGGGGATTTTCACACATTCCTACCTGCGGATTTGCTCAAGCTGTGAGCTGATATCTTCTAGTCATTACACACATTTTCAGAGGGATTGAATTTACTCACACGCAAACACATTCCTGGAGGACTTCCAACAGTTTCATACATCATTCATCATCCCAGTGTTGCTTTTTAGTTAGGGCCATCATTATCCTGTTTAAATAGGACTAGTACTAAAAAGTTTCTTTTAGGGATGCTTTACCGAGCAATTATGTTGACATGTCAGCAGTGTGGAAGCATTTTAAAGTGTCACAGAAAGACACAAAAATCAGCATCTGCAGTTCTGCTGAATTGTATCCTAGCACATCCACACCATCTGTGGCTGACTTCTTAGAAAAGGCAACAAACACTCTGACCGGCTTTGAGTGTTTCTGTCCCTCGTTTCTGAGAAGATGATTAAGCTAGCGGCACCTACATTTGGAGTGCACACGTACTCAAGCCTTTATGATAACTAAAACGGACCAGTGAGAGCTGACAGGCAGGTTAGCGACTTTATCCCGTCATTTTCTCTCTTTACAAAAGACAAGTGTTGCAGTATGAGAGTCCTACCTGAAGAGAGGCTGTGAAGTCTTCATGTTACGCGATACGAGAACCACATACAACATTATTTATCAAATTGGGACCTGATGAATTTAGCGCGAGGATACACATGTGACAATGTCCGGTTTTCAAAATAAGGTGTCTATACAGGATGGAAATAAGATTAATTGGATTATATTCACAGAAAGTATAAAACATATTACATGTGTCCATTAAAAGTAAATGGATACATGTAATTTACTTTACCGGACACTCTCGGATCTCGGACCCACCCCCCATAGTCTCTCCAAATCCTGGGAAACACTGAGTGAAAAGCACATTTTGACTTTGATTTAATTTATGCAATGGTTCGGGCCAAGAATTTTCATTTCGGTGCATGCATGTTTCTTTCTGCAAAGAATAACAAAACATCTCCAAGCACTTGTGCTGTCGCAATGAACATGCTTTTGGTTATTTGTTTGAACAGGAATAGCCTATACTAGACTTTGGATAATATCTAGCTCTTGCTCCTACGTGGTTTGAATGCACTTACTGTATGTTGCTTTACACAAAAGCTACTGCCATAATGTAAAAGTTCACTTGCTTTCAGAAGTAGGTCTCTTCAGGAATTTGCCTGTGCCTGCATTCATTCATTACTATTCCTACATCCTGACAAGGCACTACAGCTCAAATGAACCCATATGATGCCGCCTCCAGTAGTTTCAAGGGTCCACTCAGACAGAGTTTTGTCTCTATGGAAATTTTCATATTTCCCAACCTCAGACGCACAGAAATCCTATATTTTTCCTCTGCGTTGCAGAGGACAATGCAACCAATCCAGCCAATTCAGGCCAATACAGACATAAACTGGCTTGTTATTTGAGATACTCAGCTCGAAATCTAGTCACGTAGGGTTAGATTACATGACTAGTAGGACAAAAAGATCAGCAGCAGCAGCAACAGAAAAGTATCTACATATATTAAATGTGACAACTTTTTGCTTTGAGTGAACTGAAAACATTGCCAGTAGCATGTTAACACTGATTTGTAGCTTTGTTTCCTTCTTTGTCGTAACACACAAGCGACCACAGCTGTAACAGTTTAGACACCAGAGTGGACCAGAATGAATTACAAAACTGTGACTTTAGATAAGCAGTAGCTATGAATGACCGCATGCATTGTAACTGTGCCAGCATAAGCAGGCAATGGTACAGCAAGCAACTAGACAGAATTTAAAAATAATACATCAGCAACAGCCAGTTAATGCAATCTTACCCCGGACTAATACTAATATCACTCTCCCCTTGCTACACTGAGCTTTCTGAGGACACAAGACCGGAAGGGAAAATAGAGCAGAATCCTCTATTGTTTGTCCTGGCAAAGACCAGTTGCTCATTATCAGCCATTACGGTTGTTTGGATGTGACAGTGGCTATTATTTACCTCCAGACCGCAAGTCTGAAAATGTCTGTTATGTAACTGGCTATCATTGCTCCTCACTAACTAGCCTGTCTCGCAGCTTTGTGGTATCATGTGCTGTGATTCGCCAGCCGTGCGGCAGCTTACTGGGTGGAGCGAGGTACCAGTGATTTTAGGGTTCAGAGTCTCACTCCCACTGGGGCCATTTTTACAAGACATGTTATTCAATCAGGATAATGTAAGGCACTTTGGATGAGAGCCTTCACCAAGTGATGTCCAAAATTAGAGACCAAAGCATCGATATCTTCTCTCCTTAAAGACTTTCCTCTTTTGAAAATGTCTCTCTTGCAGAAAGACTTTTTTTTCTTTCTTTCCCATCATCCACAGCTAACAAAGACGGCGGTAGCTGGCCACAGGGGTCAGTACTTCTGCTCCGTCTATAAAGGCTTCTGTTAAAAGGCGTACAGTAATGTGGGCTTCAGACTGATGACCGCAGCATTCCTGCTCCCTGCAGAGTCAAGAAAATGGTCTTTTTATTGTCTTGGACTGCCACTGCTGTCACAAGCTCACTTATCAGACAGAGACACACACCCCTGCAGTAAGAATAACACTGACTCTGGAACATATGCACACAATCATGGTTGCTTGCAGCAGAGTAGGGACATACGTACAGGCAAACAAATGCAAACATGGACACACTACTAGGAAGAATTAGGATTTTCACAGACAAATGTCACCACTCACAGAAAGACACTAAAACTGACACACGTAGAAAGGGAAAGGACGCTCCACGATACACTTTTCCCAGCAGTTGTTCCTCTTTCATTGAGATTATTCCACCCAAAAGTCAAACAAAGCCTGAAATAACCTGACAAGGAAGGAAACTCAGAGAGAGCCAGGGGGGAGCTGTCACACACCAGACACACAGAACACACATACACAGTGTTATGTCCCATACCAACTCGATGTCTCCTCTGCACTGTTACTGAGTTTCACACTAGAGGGAGAAGGGTTCCTCTGTTCTGCTCTGCTATCTTATCTCATGGTATTGCTGTTATAAGAAGCACCAACAGCCTGCACTTGCCTTCAGCTACAGAGCAAGTAAGGAGGACCTGTGTGTGAATCCTGGAGCAGTGGTGAGCTACGGCCAGAGGCTCCATGTTCGACAATCTCATCAGACGTACCACTGGTTTCCCAGCAGGGAGAAGGGAGGAGAGCAAGCTCCAGGGCAGAGAGGCAGTGAGGCAAACTTCAACTAAAAAATAAAAATAAATAAAATCTGAAAATAGGACAGCAACTGACTGTTTTCCCTATCGATTCATCTATTGATTATTTTTTCATATTACTCAGAGCCATGACCCCTTCCTAGTGCTTGTTTTGTTTGACCAACAGCCTGCAAGAGAAGATATTCACTTTACAATTTACAGCAAATAAAGAGCCAAATACAGTATTTCCCTCAGACGTTTATTGAGACCAAAACAGAGCTGAAAGGAGAGTGAATATTGGACTAACATTTGTCAGGTGGTGAGGAATAAATTATGCTAATGTTGCCCTGTACTTGTGCAATATGCATTTAACACATTCGAGAACACATGTGTATAATGTGATTGTTGTGTTTATACGTCGTTTCCCTGTGGAGGGAGTGGCCAGAAAAATCAAGTTTTTCTGCACGACACTACCCACTTTTAGCTCATTGTTTGTCCTTGTATGTTTTGTTGATAGGACACCCAGCAACCCAGTTCTTCTTCTCTCTCTGCAACACACATGGTAAACATGAAACTTCCTGTGTTTTCCCGCCAACAAAGATGAACCAGATACTGTGTCTAGTACAGCAGATGAATATAGTTTGTTCCATCTAAAAATATCAGTCAGTGTCAGACACTTGTTGTTCAACAATGCACCCAGCCATAAGCCTAATCTCTTTTGTACTCAATGTATTTCCCGCCGTTGTAAATCTTACTCATCTGATTACCACTGATTCCTAAACAATTTACTTGCGCTGAGCACTCAAAGAGATTTGCCCACACCCAAAAGTTTGTGAAAATGCAGCTGAAAGTGCAGAGTGACTGAAAGATTTAGAGTGGGACGTGGCTTGTGCATCAAATGCAGCCACACCTCTGTGCTCAACTGAATGGCAAGCCCGTATTGCCAGGGTTATGGATAAGTAGCCTTATTTTTCCATCTTGGTAGCAGACCCCTGGGAATTGAGCTGCAACTGACTTATGACTACAATAGGTATTTTTACTTTCAGAGAAGATTATGGTTATCCCTAGGGCTGTCGCGATAACCACAAAATTGAAATACTGCGTTATTGGTGAAGCCTACCGCGGAGGACGGTAAGCACTGCAACAACCGCAATGTTCATACTGTACACTTCAGGGCGTGTTAAATTAATAAATGAGTGCTTCAAAAGTTCCACAACCGTAACAAGCTCTGTAACGGTTCATGGATGGATCGCCATGGGCTATTCGAGACCCGACTTTAAACTCTGAAGCTGTAAGTGTTGCCGTGTTTTGTGTTGTTTTACTGTTTATTTTAAAGGTTAGTTAACTTGGCGTTAGCATATTGCGCGGCTAATGTGGCTAGCACGCTCGGACTAACGTTGTGATCCTGAGGAACATTCCAGAGAAACCGTGGACAGTAAGCCTCATTTGAATCTCACTAACTAAGGAACGTAGTGTGTTGGAAGCCTGCAGCGGTTTTTCATGTTGCTTTCTGTGGAAGTTTAGTTATAACGTTACTACAGCGCAGTGGTTAGTTGTGGACAGCCATTCTGCTCCACACCGGCGCCCGTGTGTCTGAAAAAGACATGGTCAAACTACAAAAAGGAAAAAGAGTTCACCTGGCAATGTTGTTGACTAGCACGCAGCAGCTCGCTTGCTCAGACCATAAAGCTGCTGTCAGCGGCTCGCTGTGCAGTGAGGTGACAGATACAGACACTCTTACTCTGCTATATGGACCAAATTACTAAACAGATGAAAAATGTGATAATACCGCGCTGTTGAGTCCCAATATATTGCCGCGGTGGAAATTACTTCCCCGCGACATTTTATTTATATTTATATTATATACACACACACATACATACATACATACATACATACATACATACATACATACATACATACATACACACACACACACACATATATATATATACACACACACACACACATATATACACACACACACACACACACACAATATATAACATAATATAATATACAATATATATACCTTAGTTATCTCTGCACATGTTGACGGAGAGACAACTTTTACCATAGCCACTTAAATTTGCCATTATTTTCTTACTTTTTTTAAAGAAATCCCTCCTATATATAGGCCAACAATTGATAGGACTAAAACATTTTGACTTTCAAAATGCTTTCAAACCTGACCTACAGTCACACTCCAATTCACTTCCAAGCCCATTTCATTCTGGGAAGCAGCTTTTACTGTACTGAAAGCTTTACAAAAGGTCTGTAAAAACAGCGAGAACTTTTTTACTTATGTAATATCAAGCTCATAATTCTTGCCTCACCTCCTTGCCATTTAATTATTTTAGTCATTTCTTACATTTTATTGGTTTATTTAGCCAATTTCTTTTTTCAGAGCAATTTATTTGAGCGCTTCATCTATATTCCACGACGGCACCTATTCAATATCAAGATCAGTAAAGGAATCAGAGGGATTCTCAGTCTCATCTCCCACACAACACACCATTTCCCCTGCACTCCATGCAAATGCCCCTCTTTGTTCTTCCACTCCATAGGTTGGTGGCCAAAATTGGATTTCCTTTATAGTACTTGCGAGACTGCTGGAAAGAGGGAGTGTTACAGGTAAGGCGAGCTGTTTTGCACAAGATTGAATAAGACAATTCCATCACTCAGTAGTGAGGTTTCTGAGTAGGTTGGAGGTGTGACGCTGTTAGGAATGTAGGGAGAAATTCTGCTGTGTCATTCAGACGATGTGGGGTCTGTCATTGGCAGAAAGAGAAAGAAAACTAAATTCAGAACAGTGGTTTTGGTTTCTACAAAGCAAAGACTACTTTGAGCTTGCTGTGGCTGGAGACTGACAACAGAAAATCGGAATGAGTCATACAAGCCAACAAAATAAAAGACAGCTATCTTTCTTCTTGTCAACACTGCTTCTTCTCTACAGACAGGTAATATTAGATATGGAGTAGAGAATATTGCATTAGCGATAGTGATCCTCAGTGATCCCCTCCATTAGAGCAGAAGCCAGCCCTAGATAAGGCTTTCTCAATAGGATTCAAACAATACAGGAAAATGAAAGTTAAACCCTGTATTGAAGAAGAGATGCTCAGCTCGGCATATCGCTTGTGCAAAAAAAAAAAAAGCATTCTCAATCTTGAAAGCTGATTCTGATGTAATTCAGTCAGCTTTCTTCAGAATATTCGTAGCTTGGCTATCATTTACCTCACAAGCAAACATCAATCATTCCATTGAGGCACTTCTCTTAGCAAAGGGCATGGTAAATTTCCCCATCGATGTTTCTCCTGATAAAAAAAGGCTATGATTAAGGGAGTTATGTCAAAGCTCCTTTGTGCAAATTAAAAATTCCTTTAATGCTGCAACATTATTATTCAACTGCTCCACAGAGAGTGAAGTAATTGAATTTACAGTTACTCCAAAGGGTTTCAGGGTTTTAAAACTTGTCTCCCATTTCATCACAGCAATTCAAATTATTCTCTCCCATTTGGTGACGCCAACAAAAAACACACTAATGCGGTTAGATGTGGGGTGTTACGTCAGCCTGCAGTACAGCAGCTGCAGGTTTGAATCCACCTGTCCTGTTTGTCCAATGAAATGGTTGATTGCCCGGCAAACAACACCTTTATTTGCATGAAATTAAATAAATGTTTGTACCATCCCTCTGTACACCACAGGCTTGGTTTGTATAGTTAAGTATCAGATTACCCTTGAAACATATACCATCAAACACAGCAAATGAGTACAGGAAAAATGGTCACATTTATAGACTAAAGGGCAATTGGGCTGGGGCTTTTTATGCACATGCACATTGGAGGGTCTTTTAGAGGCCCCTCTGTCCCAGTGTTGTGTCCCTGTAGACTTTCAGTAGTTGTAAGTGCTGCCACAGTCTTACAATGACAGTTGCGGTCGCTGCGATGTGGGGCTGACCTGGACTCATGGATGCATGCTCAGCAGACCACGGAAAAAGCAGCAGACGGAAGCTGAGGCGAAGGTTGACTGGCAGCTTGCTTTGCTCATGATATTTGTTTCAACTTCAGGGAGTAAAGTAGGAGGAACTAAAAGACCCAGGCACCTCAGCAAAGAGTGGAAGAACACTGCAGCAGCAAGTATGAATACTGCCAAGGCCGGCTTAGTACGCCAACACATGCGGCAGCCAACAATTATCACTATTAATTTTAAAGTTAAGTGTAATAAAGTTTCATCCCTCACAGAGCACAGTGACTGTGGTCACCTTGACTTCATGTTGGTTTCAGTGGATTTCAACAATTACCCATTTAAAAAGGCAGAAAAACGTCCACTAAAACTTTTCAAATCACTCCACCAGCTAATCCTGTTCTTCACTGTCCATACATACTCTCAGTATGCTCAAACTACTGATTTTTTGCTAAAATACACACTCTTTATCTCAGTCCTCACCTACAATTTGTCAGTAAAGATGTGCATTGGTCTGTGTGCAATGTCATCTTCTCTTAAAAGAAGTCTTTTTCGTGCAAAATGTAGTAAAAGTTAGTTCTATATTGCATGTTTATGTCTGGTCCTCTTTTAAACCATTCCACCTTCCACCTCTCCAACCCATCCTTTTTGCTTGCTGATATGAGTGGGCAGCTATCAGACACACTCCCTCTCTGTCAGCATTCGCTCTGGCACACCAGTGTTTTCACTGATGCATGCACTCACGCAGGTAGCAACTCTGCACAACTCCGCTGAACTTATATGGAGTATAAAACATGGCAGGCTGGCAGGCTTACACAGTGATACAGGCTTTGCTTTGCAAGGTGAAGTTACTGTAATTGGAGTGCCTTTCAAAGCCTCCGCTTCTCCAAGAAGAACGTTATGAAAGCTGACAGCATTTGCTGGATTTCTCTTTGCTCACGGGCCAATGCTTCGCTCTCAGCTACGCAACTACAGACTCTGCCTTCAAAGCTGCACTGAACACTGAAATTGTTTTTTCTTTACCTCCAGCATGACTTGAAGTAAGTCAGAGTAAGTAGCTAGCTAGTCTGTCAAAGAAACAGACACTTTTAAGCTAACCAGCTAAAATACCCCATTGAAAAGGTGCATTTATTTGATAGATGTACTACAGTATCTGAAACATTAGCACACATTAAAGCAAATATAATAATAATAGACTAGTGCATTTATGTAAAATATCGGACATCTTTAAGTTTGCCAACCGATAGCAATGGAATAGAGGTATTAAGTCCTCATTACATGGAAATTTAAAAGTAGCATGAAAGTACACTGTACAAAGTACTGAAAAAACTGAAAGAAATATAAACTCCCACCCACACACACTAATGACAGCTCTTCATTACTGACCAAAAAATATGGTTACTCATTATTAAAACAATGCTTCTGAAATTTCAGGGTTGAGCCCCAACCGAGGCCAAACCTCTGGTGGGTCACCACATGACATGACTGCTAATATGACTTAATGAGTGTGGGTATGGGGACATGACTAACTTGCGCAGTGGACTCCCTGGATGGACAAAACAGGCATGCATGAGTGAATGACTTCACTTTCTTCACTTCTTTTATGCTATTAAATATATTCTTTTGTTGCTGATTGTAGCTTCAGTAGGAGTGAGGAAGCGTGGTAACTTTTGACTACTAAGTAATATGATTTATAGTAGCACTATAAAAATGTGTGACAATAGCACTGTGTCAAAAATGCATTCCTTTTAATGTGATCGGTTTGTTGGCACAGCCGGGGTATCAACTTTCACTACACGCAATGCAACAGCATCAGGAAGGCAAGCACACATTCCATAGCTTACGTGTAGTGTAGTGTGAACGGGGTAATTCACCTGTTGACCTCACAATTGTTTGTTGATTTATTTTGTGGCCAGGTTAACTTTATTGAGTTGTTGAGTGTATTGTGTCTCATAGTATGTGTAGTGTTTTAGTGTCTAATAAGTCCATTGATGCATTATGCAAAACTGGACTCACCAGTCCCTGTAGAACACCTGTTTAAAGAGGCCTCTGAAATAGGTAGATAGATAAATATTTTTTTCAAATAAAAGTTGTCTTTGCATGGTCACATGACTGCATCATAGAAGAAAAAAGAAACAAAAAGCACCAGTGATCATGTGTATGCAGGAAATTACTGTAAATTACTGTCCAAACACTTTGCTAAGTGGGTGTTTTGTTCTGTATATGTGTGCCTCTCATTATCTGCCTATCCACCTCAGCTTCTCTCCCTCTCTGCTCCCTATCTTCAATTACACCTCTCCTTTCCTCCAACAGCTCCAGCTGTTAGCCTTAGGCGACTTAGCATAGTAACTATGGTAAAGCATACCACTGTACTGGACTTTTGCAGTCATCGCCCTCATTATCATCATTGCCATCATTGTCGACGTTGAGATTGCGGGACCTCTAACAATCTTCTGATTCTACCGTGATTTGCATAATGTGAAGAATGGCGTTGATACTGAGTGGGGACAAGCTGGCTGGGTTTCATGCTTGACTGAAAAAATGATCAGCAGATGCAAAGCTCAGTAATTGAAAAAAATCAGAACATGGTCACTGAGAAGGTGAGAGTGTGTGTGTGTGTGTGTGTGTGTGTGTGTGTGTGTGTGTGTGTGTGTGTGTGTGTGCCTTGTTTGCTCCCAGGAGCATTTCCATCTCCTCCTGACTACCAGCATTCAGATTTAATTTTTTTTCACCCTCTCTTGTAGGTATGTGTGCGTGTCTGTGTGTTTGCCCTGGATGACTTACAGAAGTTTTCCCTCTCCACTTCCATCTTCACGCTTCACTGTCTCGCAGAGTGCTGTTATTGGCAGCCAGAGCCAAAGGGAACAGTTCAGCTTGTAAGCAACAATGTACACCAAGTCCTATGTTTCCAATCTTAAACTTAAGATTGAAGAGGTTAGGCTATATGGCCCGGGGTGCGTATTCCATTTATTCTTCATTCAATCAGGTACTCTCATATTGTGACTGCTTTTGTAAGAAAATGCTAAGAACACTGCTGAGAGATTTCCTAGGGGAAGCACTGACCGTATGCACACTAATTGTGGCGAAACAATCTACACAAAAACAGTTTTCACAAATCTCCCCATGGGGCCCATGATTTATCACGTGTGATACATAGTGCAAATCTGGGATTACATGAGGAAATGTTTGGCATGCTGCTCTATATACAGCACGTATATAGCAGATGGGATTCTGCCAAAATCTGATCCTACGCATTCTGTAAAAAGACTATATTCCAAAGCTTCCGTAATAAAAGCAACATAGCCAGTTTCTATCTATGCCTGTTTACCTTGGGGACAATTGGTACTCCCATTTTAGTGTCTTGTTATGGAACAGCTGGACAGAGAGTGGCCAACATACTTCTGTTTGGTTCACTATTTTTCCTGTACTCAGCCTTCTCTCTTGGTGCCACTGCCGGTATGAGTTCACCAACACTCAGCAGGCGGTACTGTGTATTATTGGCACTGTTGGGTAAGAAAAGAAGGGCAGAAAAATCAACACTGTGCTGCTGCAGAGATTTCTGCAGGTATCAGACAGCCAAACAACAGCCTGTTCAGCCTTTAACATTAAATTGACTTTACAACAATAATTAAGCCAAAGCTGACAACACTTTCATGTAACCAAAAGGGCACAGCATAATAAGAGCAAGAACAAAAAAAACATAAAAGTTCGGTGTGTTCTGCTATTCACGCGAAACCCTCCTTCACTTCGGTCTTCAAAGTCCTTCTCAAAACACCTCTCTGTCAGTAGGGAGTGTTTCCCTGCCATTGTCGCCAAGTTGTTGCTCATGGTGGTGAGAGTTGGCTCTCTCTAAATAATATTACAAAGTACGGTCTAGACTTGCTCTATTTGAAAAGTGCAATGAGATAGTTTCAGTTAAAAAATTGTTCTGAATTAAGTAGAAATCCCTTAGTGTCCGTAAACCTTTAAAAGTACTATCTGCTTGAAATCCCACAATCCCTGAAGACAATGAGGATGTATTTCTTTACCATCCCAGCAGTCACTGACTTTAACTTAGTCTTTTTAGCTCAGCCATGTAGAAAAACCCACAGTGCTTACAATGCTTAATGAAGCTCCTCAAATGTTGCTTCACAGGCCTTAAAAGGCAGCATGCATGTCTTGGGGTTGGGGGTCGGTTGCCTTTATCACAGAAATCCCTCTCTTTGCATTTTCTTTCTTCTTTTCTTTCATTTCCTCGACATTTAACCACTACACCTCTTTCCCTTACCGTTTCTCTCTAACTTTCCAGCTTGTTTCCCTTGTGTATGAAAATCCATGCTATACATTTTAAGTATCTATGAGAAAAACTTTGAAGCAACCTGACCTATAATTAACACCCATGAGGGAACCCCTGCTCATGCACCTTACTTTTCCCATTAGTTCACTGCAGTTATCTTGATTATCAGCTACCTATGGTATGCAGAGTACCTCCAAATCGTCCCAGAGGTGCTTGTGTCAAACTAGCCCTCAGTTCCTGCAGTGTGGGTCATGTATGAACACAGTTAATACACCAACCTGTGAAGAAAATTATGGCCACCCCATTATGAAGAGCACATTATTGTTGATACGACTGCCTATCTTGCCCTGATGAGGCTTGTTCTGATGGATGGATTTGGCAATGAGACAGGGGGTGGGGCAACTGTATTAGCAGTGGACAACTTTGTCATTAGGTTCAATAGTTCAAAGTATAGTTTAAAACAAATGAGCTCTAAGTGTGACAGAAAGGGACTCATTAGTCATAAATAGGTGTTAATAAGAGCCCAAGTGTTTATCAATCTGGCACTGGGGCTTTAATTCCTCTCCTGCATGAAGAGAGGTGCCATCTGCAGGGTTTGACTCTGACTGGAAACAAAATCCATCTGACAGTTGCAGAATTACCATTTCACAATTTAGGCACACCACTTAAAGACCAACACACGTTTTCGAACCGTTTTAACCAAATACTAGCCTATATATAAAGAAGGACAATGTTTCTCTGTTTCCTCCCACTGTGCAAAAATGACACAAAAATATCCAAGATACGGGCCCCATCTAGCACCGATGACTTCACTTGGAGTTGGAGTTATCGAGTTCCCATCCATACACCCTGCGGACTCAATCGTGTGAACCCCATTTTTATAGCATCAAATTAAGCTCTGTCCCCTGTTGATTTCAGCCTGGACTCAGGGAGAGACAAGAGACCACTGCCCGAAGATCTCAAGCTACGGAGCCAGGTCATGGAGAGCCTTAAAAGAAATCAATAAGATCTTAAAATCAATCCTAAAACAGACCAGGAGCCAATGTAAAGAGGCTAAAACTGTTATGATGTGACCGTACCTCTTGGTTATGCATGATTAAAAGCCTAGCAGTTCGGTACAGTCTGTAGTCGTTTCAAAGTTTTACAATTAAGACAAGAGAAGAGGAGGTTGTAATAATACAAGGTGTGAGGAAATAAAAGCCTGTACAACAGTATCTCTAATATTTTAAATAGATCTTATTTTAGTAATATTTTAGCTTTGGCCCTAACTGACGCCACTGTTGACCAGGAACTCCAGTTTACTGTGTCATATTCCTCCTTTTTCCTCTGTCTCTGCAAGATTACCAAGCGGATTCATAAAGCCTCTGGATTCCTGCAAAATTTCACTAAAGAATAAACATTTGAGTCACGCAGATGCGCCTCACGTCGCCTCCCTGTCCACACACTGAAAACAGAACCACAATGTCATGCTCTACTTACAAATTATCAATCGTTATGTGCAGACAAAATTGATTTTACAGTAGGCTGTGTGAGAGTGAATGATATTTAAATACGGAGTGAAGCCCCAACTGCCCAGTGGTTTAGTGGTATTTCAGTTCTGACCAATCAGGGACTAGTATCAATGTAAGACAAGCTTTACTTCATTCTGTAGTTAATACTTTTATTAAGAAAGGAACTGTGTTTTCTTCTAGTTAAATACGACGTTGGCTGCTTGCCCAACAACATGTCAACATCTATAATACTACAGTTGGTAATGAGCACAGCTGCGCACGCACACACACACACACACACACACACACACACACACACACAGCTGATGCAATTTGTGCTCACACCCACCTGTAAACGTTCCAGGTACTTCCAGACGCGACACTTGTTCTCCGTGCGCACCACAACAGCGTTAGCCGGGACGGCTGCCAGGTGGCATCGTTCATGCTCGTCCAGACCTGCCTCTGTCCCATCTGGGCAGAGCAGCTTCAGGTCCTCCAGCTCCAGATCCAGGGCCCAGGACTCCTGGTTCTTACCTGGGCAGGAGAGGAGTGAAGGTGAGTCTCATTTTAATTCCATTTTAGGCCAACACTCAAAGAAGCACTATGTAACTTTTTAAAGAATAAATTACACAATTTTCACCCTGAAAATGCATGGTTCAATTTATAAAGTCATAAAGTTACATCATGTGTGTTTAGGTTTACAGTTTAAGAATGATTTCAATTTGTTTTTATTTGAGGACTCAGTGTTTGCCACTTTTGACAAATCTTTCAAATAGCACATTCCTTTTTTTTAGGGCTGAATCTGAATGTTGACTTTATATTCTGAATATTTCACATTTTAATTTTGAGAGACATGGTTGAACACCTAAGAATTTAAAAAGGCTAACAAAATCCCATTTAGCCAAACAAATAATTATAGGAAGAAGATAGAAGCTATGTTCAGCACAGACCCTCTTCATTTTCTTGACCTCCATTAATTGGTCTGACTCTGGACATTTCTGAGCCATATGAGAAAGCATGCTTCATTAAACAGCTACAGTGTTTGTGGAGCTGGCGTCAAACTGTTCCTACTCAGCTGCACCAGCAGAGTCTGTGTAGTCTGACTGTTATAATGATCACCATTCATTTTGGAAGTTGCCCAAAGCAGCGGCGAGCAGATGCAGCAAACAGAGAATTAGGACATTTATGAACCACTGTCCGTCTCTTCCTGTCCTTTCAGTGTAATCTGTTCATTATATTCTGGATTTCACATACTGTAAAATACTCTAATGAGAAACACTGACATCTTCTGTCTTGACAGGGACTAGCACTCTCTGCTGGCCCCCGGTAACCTTATCATACATCATTTAAATTATAAAAATTACATTATTATATAACCAGTGGCATAGCCTATAAAATGCACAATAACACTAACCATCCAAATTGTCAAACACTGTTGTGTGTTTGACAAAGGCCACGTCACCGAGGTTCTCTGCCACACACCTGAAAGAAAAACATAAAACACATTAATAATCAGACACATTTAATATGTAAATAGAACAAAACATGAATAACGTGGAAATGAGCACACTTGGGAACGTGTGATTATAACAGAATGACTCTTGAGACCATAATTAAACTTCCTTTGCCGCCTATTGTTGCCCTTCAAGAATTTAATATAGCTCCTGTTGCCCTTTTATTCCCATCTCACAGACACTACTATGCCATTTTACTGAGCACTACAGTACTCTAACACAAAGAAATATATATATGTGAATGAAATCAAGTCATTGTCTACAATTATATATATGCAGGCAATGAGTGAAACTGACATTAAAAAGAAATTGCTGTGCACAGGAATTCATCCAAGTTGCTTGTTCTCTGTTCTGATCTATTTGCATAATTAATTTAGTTTCATAATTTATTCCTTCTATAGGCTCTCAAAAAAGACTCACTGAGGTTTTACTCATTCATCACTGTATTATTACTACTACTACTTATTACAACTATTATCACTGTATTAGCTTTTTTTCAGAGCAGGCAGCTGTAATTACTCTTTATTTTTGTATTTATAGAGACAGTCAGCTAAAAAAGATATAAAGTACTGGAGACACAGAGGCAGAGTTCGTAACAACTACTCCACCTCTGGGTGCCATTAGTGTATTATTTCCCATGTTATTAGTTTTAATGTTGTACCTCAGTGCCCCTGCCTCCCCGTAGTGCCTCTCTTTGTGGTTACTGGCACAGATGTGTCTGTCATTCTCGTCTCCTATACAGGCCTCACAAAGGTTCCTGGGGTTGTTGCCTCTGGGGTCGTGCTGGGGATCCTTAACGCCCGGCACACAGCTGTAGCCAAAGAAGTTGCCAACAGCTGGTGAAAAGGACAAAGAATGAGTTAGAAGAAGAATAGGAAAGGCTAAAGGAGGATAATTTTTGTTCCTACTGAAGATGGAAAACTTTTAAAAGGGGTCACAAATATATAGCCTTTGTTTTTCTAAAAGCTGAGTAATATCCTAAATCAGCTGGGGACTTTGAATTTAAAACACACACTAATAAAGGAGTAAATATTGCTCTATTAAACTGCAACTGACTATTTTCAGCTACAGATATGGTGCTCCAGGGAGTATTTACAGTAGCAAAGCAGTGTGTGTGAGATCGACAGATAAACTACAGTGCCCATGTTTATGATATTAAACATGTCACCCAGAGCAACACTGTGGTTCATATATGTTTTTTATAGTTGGTAGACAACAATGGACCTCTATGGCACAGAGGATCAGGATATATCAGATTTGGATATGAAGATCAAGTGATTGTTGATGTTGGTCTTTTCATGGGATGTGTTGTCAATGAGAAAAATAGGATAAATTGCCAGTCTAATACTTTAGAAGATTCATCTTTATCGTCTTGCTTGCTTCTCCCTCTCCTGAAGAACTTACAACCTTCAAGAGAGGGTTACACTGTACACACACACACACACACACACACACACACACACACACACACACACACACACACACACACACACACACACACACACACATCCCTATCCCAATCTCACATTTACAGAGACAGGTGCACTGTTCTCTAAATGACCCTTCTCCTCTTACCACCAGTCCCCTCCATACCTTCACTCTTCATTCCACATCACTGCTTCCCCTCTCTGAAACTGTGAATCTCTCATACAGCCTCCACACACATAGACACACACATACATACACTTTTCCTGCCTCGACCTCCCAGTCCCGCACTGTCTCACCTCTAGGGAAGTTGCATTGCTCCCCTATGCTGATCTGGGAGGTGTTGACCAGGTAGCCAATAGGAACAGTCCACCCCACCGTGGTGCGTATGCCGGGGTGACAGGAGCTGCGTTCGTGCATCTCGAGCAGGGACAGGTCTGAGGACGAGCGACGCGCCATCGCCACCACATAATAGCTAATACCATCTGGGGGGGCGGTTTGGGAAGAAAAACCGGGAAGAGGGGGAGAAAGCAAGTGGGAATCATTTTTCATATCAGGGGAGCATGGGAAAAAACATGAAAATGATTAATAAAGATACAAGACACAAAGACTACTGGTCTACACACTGTATATATGGCTCTAGCAAGCTGAGCATACATTTTGTATGAATAGCTGCAAGATATGTTGATTTTGATATATTTTGGTATGAACTCATCTTCTTTGACTTACACCAACTATGCATCTGAGCCTGCAGTGCCTCTCTGTATTACCTGCTGCAAGGCTCCAACCTATCACTTACCCACTCCGTTGTAAGACTCTCCTGCAGCCAACTCCAGGCCGTGGCAGAGGCCAGCAGCATAGATGTCATCTGCAGACATGGATGCCGCATCGGCTGTCCCATTCTGACAAAAACACATTTATTTTGTCAATGTCAAATGAATAAAGGATGCTTGGTTATTCCAAATAAAATGACAACAAATACTAAAGATGCACAATGTGATGTATGTGATTTCTGAAAAAAACCAAAATGTGGCCAGCTAATGAAGATGTGGAAATAGTAAGATGGTAAAACAAAATCATCCAAAGGGACTGCTGAAGATCATGTGTAGTATTTCTTTTACTCACCGCCACCAAAGACTCATTTTCTTTAGAATTTGAGTATTTAATGAAGGTGAAAATGGTCATATTATGGAATGCAGACTGGACAATCCACTTTCCCATCCCTGTTTCTTCATGTACCTTGATTTTGTCCATACAGTCTCTGGTGTTCAGGCCACGGACACATTGCAGAGTGCCTCTAATATCCCGCGCTGTGGCGTTTCCGGCTAAATCCAGACACTTCTGTTCTTCAGCGTTGGACAATACACACCAGGACACTGAACAAAACAGTGTAGAATAAAAAAATTATTCAAATTTACCTGCAGAAGAGCACAATTCATAACTACACCCCACATTTTAAACATTACTTTAATCATGCACCCAAGTAAGAGTTAATGATAAGTCTTTCCAACATTTTTTAAATCTACAAATAGCCTTAAATTGACATTATTTTGGATCTACCTGTAGTTTTCTGATTTGAGACACAGCTGACAGACAGAAGAGGCAGAAGGAGAAGGAAAGCTGCAGGCAGTCTTCTCTCTAGACGCTCCATGTCGGCTCTGCTAGGGACTCTGCTTGGATCAGTCTCTCTAATACAGCAGAGATGGTGGATTTCATTGAAAAAAAAAAAGTCACTCTGCTACCCCCTCCCTCTCTTATAACATGGTTCTGAGACAGAAAGAGAGAAAGAGGAGGAGAGAGGGTAAAAGGTGGGAGAATGAGGCAGGTCGGCTAGATGTAGAAAGAAGAAAACATTACATTATTCCTCTTTCCTGCCTCTTGCGTCCAAGTCCTCACTAGATAATCCTTCCTCCATCTAATGATAGCAGTATAGCATTTCCCCCTCCAATTATCCACTGAGACTTATCCCCAGCGGAGAGGATAGTGGTAGACACACGTAGGCTCGGAGCAGTTCAGGTCACCTGGCACATAGTGTCGACCCAAGGTCTTTAATTAAAAAAGCTGCGGACAATATGTCTCTGTGCTGGAGCTGTTTTCATGGAGAACAGATACTGGCGGGGTCTTGCTCTGACTCACTGGAGACTAAAGCCCCAGGTAAGCAAGAACAAACAGCACTGGCTATTGTTCGCGGCCACAGGACCCATTGGAGGTAAAATATATTGGCAACTTGATACAATTCTCCCTTTTCGGTCTCTTTGCACACATACAGAAAAGCACACACACGCGCGCGCGCACACACACACACACACACACAGTAGTTCAACTATCCTAGTGGGGACATCTCTTTGACAACGCATTCCCTAGCCCCTTACCCTAACCTTCACACCTACCTGGCTAACCTTAACCCTTCCCCTAACTTTAACTTAATTCTTACCCTAAACCTAAAACCAAGTCTTAACCCTCAAACAGCCCTTTAAACTTGTGAAGCATTTTGGTCCCCACAAAGCTCTCGGACCCCACAAGTATAGTGGAAGCCCAGTTTTTGGACCCAGCAAATACAGTAAAACAACCCCCCCTCCCACTCTAACACTAATTTTTTTGAACAGCCACTGAACCAATCAAGAAATAAATAAATCTAAACAGGGAGAGTTTGAACAGACAAGTAAAATGAATTCACCTTCTAATCCACCTTTTAGTTGAGCTGTTATGCAATGTTGGATCTGCATGATTGCTCAGGAGATGAAGGGTCATCTTAAGAGAGGTCTTTTCTGTGGGGAGGGTGGGGTATCGGATCCTCAGCATGCATGGGCGAATGGACTAGCACAGATGGACTTCTTAAATCAAGCAGTCTGAATGAAATATGTACTTTTTTACTCCACTATTAAACTTCTTCTCAAGTAAATCACACTGCCTATGATGTCTCTTGGCAGTGAGAATGCCACAAAAGAATGTCATATATTTTATATTACTTACTCACATCGCAAACTAATCAGAAAGTGTTATATATATAACAGATGGTTGGGGTCAGTTATGTGTTCTTCAAAAGTGCAGAAGCATTTATCTGTCATGCAAACAAGATCCACAGTAAAAAAAAAAATAAAAAAAATAAAAAAAAGCTGACCTTAGTTTGTCACTCAGAATAAACAGGCAGCTTCTCTTATGACAAAACACTCTGATGATTCATAGAGAATCAGGCAATGATCTAAATTTAGCTAAAACTTCACCATGCCAACTTTCTATGTAGCTGTCCCAGAGAACGACAGCGACAGTGTTATGTAGGCTACTTGCACTTAATAAAATAAATTAAACTAAAATTTTGTCACCAAATGTAACGGTTTTTTTTTTTTTTTTTTAACACATTCAAGTAGCCTAACTACCATAGGCCTACCAACAAAAAACAAAGTGAAGAGAGTCCCGAAGTTAGAAGCCTACACTAATACTGTCAACAAGCCCACAATGTTGAGAAACTGACCAATAGCGATGGAGATCGAGACCCGGACCCGGTTCCAACATTTCTCAAAACCCGAAAATCAATAAGATCCGAGCTTATCGAGACTAGCGGGTCTGTAACGTTATGTCTGGTGCGTCAAATCTGATTTATCTTGAAATGCCATGCATAAGAAAACTAATGTTTCTAATGATGGCTCCGAAACGCGGTGTTAAACGGCACCGGGACTGTTTATCATCAGGCTGCTGCCTCTGCTGCTCTCTGTCGGCTCCTAGACACAGCGGCCAGCAGAGTGAGAGGCTGCGCCGCGGCGGTGGAGACAGTGAAGTTCAGTTAGCTCCAACGTAACGTTACCTGCAGGCAGTGAATAACAGCATAGGAGGAAGAGGAAGGTCCGATACAGACTTTTTTTATTCTTGAAACGTCCCTCAGTATTGTGATGTCAGATATTGAGTTTATATATAGTGACTTTGCTGTTGTAAACATTAATGTGCTCTAGAAACAACATTATCTGTATTTAAAATATTAAATTCTAATTCTATAAATAATAAAAAAACAACCAGGCAGCTAATATGCATACTTGAATATATGTTTATATATCGCAAAAAAGTCAGTAGTTATTAACCAAATGTCTTAAATGGAGAAACTTTATTTATTTAAATATTTATTTATATTTTCTGCCAGGAATTGTTCCTGGACGCTATAAGCACTGTCTGTCTTGTGTATGTGACATTAGATTGCCAAGTAAATGCTCACCCACACAGACTGGGCTGTATGATAACTAAAGGAAGATTTTTTTCAGTTAAAATTACTAAAAGTACAGTGACTTCTCCCTGATTTCCCCTGAAACTGTTATATTTGTCTGAGTCATACAGTTTGCATTTGGAAGGGTTGCTTGCTTGCTTATACACCACTCCTCCTCTAAATTTATTGAGTGAGATACATATAAAGTAATTAATTATATATTTTCCTGATGGTGGTATTCAAATCCTAGTTATACTACAATTTTAAATTAATTATACAATATAATTATACATTTAAAAGCAAATGTCCCATATTATTCTAAAACACTGTCTCTTTTAGAGTGTTAAGTCATTGATGCATTAATAAGGAAATATTTAAATGGTGTATTAGACATATTTTTTGACAATGTGAATATTGTTTTAGTGTTTGCACTTTAGGGCATTTTTTCCCTCTCCCAGTATTTTTATGTTGCATATATTCATTTAGCTGATGCTTTTGTCCAAAGCGACTTATAATTGCTAAGTAGATGTGTCACAATGGGGAATTGAACCCTGGTCTCTCACACCAAAGGCATGTGTCTTTGTGCCATCGCACCATCACCACCCCTTCACTTGGAATTCACTCATATGTTTGATTTTTAACTTGTGAAATACATCAAACTAACTTGTGGATGTAATTCCCAACTAATAAGATATCAGCAATAGTGCAAAGTAACTTAGCACATTAATGTTATGCTTTTGTATTTTTATTTTGTCTACTTCAATATTTTTTATTCCACTACAGTTGTGGTTTGTACTTTGCAGAATGAGATTTTACACAATTAATATATGATTAGTTTATAAAATATGATGCCTTTTACTAGATTAAGCTGCCTAGCAGTTTTAAAAAGCAGGTTAAATGCAATCCACCTTGACAAGATACAATTCTGAAATACTGCTTACATGTTAATGCACTAATAGTGATAACACTAGCTATCTACGAAAGGGTTAATTCTTCATAATGAACACTTTAAGTATATTTTA
Organism: Micropterus dolomieu; assembly: GCF_021292245.1. Taxonomy (NCBI): domain Eukaryota; kingdom Metazoa; phylum Chordata; class Actinopteri; order Centrarchiformes; family Centrarchidae; genus Micropterus; species Micropterus dolomieu. The sequence goes on from NC_060154.1 coordinate 3,272,880, forward strand.
CTGTTAAAACGTCTGTACTTATACTTAAATGACTTTTTAATGCAGAACTCCTACTTGCAACAGTGTTTTATATTGTGGATTTGCCACTTTTACTTAAATTATATGGGTATTTCTTCCACAACTGGACATGTATGTAGTTAAATAAAGAATAGTACAATATTTAGCCTACCTACCAAAAAAACCTGTCATATAAAGATAATTTATGTTGTTCCCCGTGGATTCAAGATTCAAACATCAGTGATGTTATGGTTGTTTTAGCCTACAACCTGTTGGAGGACTCCTCTGCCCCACAATGCATCTCGACAATAATGTTTTGGTGACGTCATATGTGGCTGGAGGGGAAGACAGCCAGTAGGTGGGCTGGGCTGTGGTCCTGCTTTCGGGTTGTTACATCGCAAATCACGCTAATACCGCTATTTAAACGTGATAAAGGGATACACAAACATGACAGGATGAGTTAGAGACTGTATTTCGTGTGTGCCAGGTAGGTTGATGTTTTTTATCGCTCTGTTTTGACAGTCGTCTCCCGGGCTGCCAGGCTGCGCTTTGTGCTGAAACGTTACAGCTAACGTTACAGCAGCGGGTAGCCGCCTGTCTGACTGGCGCCTCAGAGGCGCCTGTGGACGGTCAATAAAACCGCTTGTTAATGGCCTGTTAGCTACCGCAAACACACAAGCCTCGACTGTGAGGTTTACCAAGGAGAAGTTGCTGACAGCACGGCTTGTTCGTATACTTTACGTGTAACAACCATATGCTGTGACATTGCAATTCAAATTGTTAGCTTGCTAGCGGAATTTGTATTACTAGGCTAGTTCTTGCCAATGCTACAATAACTGTTAGCCTGCAGAAGAGCAGCTACTGTAGAGCAAACGATACATTTTAGAGCCATTAGTAGTTATATGCTTGTTATTTAACCGCTTAAGAACTAACCACATGATTATGTTATGTCAAGGTAAATACATTTAACTTTTCAACCTAATAGTGTTATTAAATTCCAGGTGGTTGTTTTTTAAACGGCTGCAGTTGATTCCATAATCAGTTATTATGTGGTTTACTTAAAGTGTACGTTAACGTTAGATAAAAAAAAAAAACAGGACTCGTTGTATTCATCCATTATAAGTTGTTGCTGCTTCCTTTCTGTCTGAAGCCTTGGCAGGCATCATCAGAATACATAGAGGGGATAAATGTAATTATCCTCTTAGCAAGAGTGTACTCATTTGAACTCTCTGGGTCCCCTTCCCTCCTTTTGTCAGTGCACTGAAACATGGATCGTTGCAGTGTCCACATCCTTCTGCTGCTCTTGCTGCAGACTCTGCAGACATCAGCTGAGGGTTCAGGTACTATGCTCATTTGTCTGTCCGGTTTATGTTTTATTGTTGTCAAACTGTGCCTCTTATCTGCTGTCTGTTCTTGCTGTGCAATCAAGTGATTGTGAGCAACATATATGGCTGGCAGCTGTTCATTTTTGGTGACAACTAGTAAGAAAAGATGGCCAGAGATTACCCATCTCTGTGGTAGAAATAGAGTGCAGAGTGATGATTTAAGGCCAAGCTGAGGTATAAGGTACATTCAGACTTTGAGGAATTTTGTTTTACCATACATAAATATATAGGCTACAGGTGTCATAATTGCCAACTGCATAGTTCACCATTTGGCAGTGTCAAGCTATTGTACTATTGTAAAGTCTAGAGTTTGGCAACAGGAAGAATACAGGACACAGGCAAAATCTATAGCTGATGAAGTTTTCTTTATTGGCGGATTTAAAACATTAAAGCTGGGGTAGGCACTTTATTTCAGGAGCATTTTTTTGTTACATTTGTTGAAAGCATTCAATAAATCAAATGCTCTGACACAAGCAAGAGAAAAAATCTGGTATCTGTGGCTGTAATAAGCACAGCCAATAATGTCCTTTGGTCTGAATAAAATGATTGGCAGCTGTCTACATACCTACCTGTGCACACTGCCCCTGCAACAAAGATTTTTTTCCTTATTGACAGTGGGGGTGTCAACTGCTGGAGGGTGACCATAGTGGCCATATTGCTTGTCTGTCTTTTACTGCTCGGTTATGTTTAGCCAGTGTGCTAGCAGCCTACTAGTTTGAGTAAGAAAATTGGTTAGACACAAGTCTTTCTGTTGGCTTTTATATAAATCAGTGTGTATGTGTTTGTGAGCACTGCGAAACGGCACGAGTGTATGGGGAACTCCTATCATCTCTTCCACAGACGGACAGTTGGTGTGTCTTTGTGACAGCCCTAAATGCCTCCAGGCCACCCAGTGCCAAGGTACGCGGTGTTTCTCCTCTGTCAAAGTCAGCAGCAGCGGGGTGGTGTTTGAGCGTGGCTGCCTGAAGGGGTTGGACAAAATCCGTTTGCATTGCTCCACAGCTCCATCCTCCCACCAGGCCATTTTCTGCTGCTCCCAGGACATGTGCAATGGCAACACCACCACAAATGCGCTGATGTCTCTGCTTCCGACAGGTGGATATTAGTTCATAACATGCTTCAATTTAGCTAGGAAGTGAATTGTCAAATAGAATAATTGTGGTTTATAGCTGTCTATTAAATAATCTGACTGTTTCCCTTTTCTCCACTCTGTACCTGTTTCTTCTCTACTCTTGCTCGCAGTGCCAGAAGGTGAGCCAGTTCGATATCGCATGGAGGCCTTGGCTCTCTTTGTACTTGGTCCGGTGGTAGTTCTGGCACTGCTGTCTGTAGTGTCAGTTTTGGCCTGCAGGAAGCTCCACCATGGCCGTCTGCAGAGGCTGCAGGAGTTTGACACCGAGCAGGGAGCCATAGACGGCCTCATCACCTCCAATGTGGGAGACAGCACTTTAGCGGTAAGAACAACAGAGGTCGTTGTTGAAGCAATGAAAAGAGATTCGCAACAGAGTAATCATAGATTCCATCTCACATGTTCTGCTCACACCCAACCTTAAAGGTACAATGTGAAAGATATGGCCAGAAATTTAGTTTAACACATGCATAAATGTTTTGCTTTTTGTGTTTCAAATACACTTTTTTTCACATTAGACTTTTTTCAAGTCTAATAAGGTTTTATGGAGTATTGGCTCTCTAAGGAGAAATTAAATTAATCGAAATGTGATAAAACAATAGCTTTTTTTTCAGCGAATAACCTGTCATTATTAATATTGTTGTTCTTTTTTAAATGGTATTCGCTTTGTATATAAAACCATCTAATTAATTAAACTTGCAGGCACCCTGATTTCACCCCAAGATTATAGTGCTTTGGTCACTGCTGTCTTTGCCTTAATTAGGTCCCAAATTTCTGTAGTGCAGGAAAAGATTTTGGCATAGATGAAAAGAGCCTACAACACGCTGACTGAAATAGACAACGCTTCAATCCCAGTCAATCTTGAACCAACATGTGATCTGATGTGATGTGTGTAGACGTATGCTCCATACACAGCTAATCGGATATCCGTGTCTGTCTTTAGGACCTATTGGACCACTCGTGTACATCAGGCAGTGGTTCAGGTCTTCCCTTCCTCGTCCAGAGAACTGTGGCCAGGCAAATCAGTCTGATGGAGTGTGTAGGTAGGTATAACACACTGTAGTCCACAGGCCATCTGCGGTTTCATGATATTCAGGAAGATGGAAACGCTTATTCAGACATTTGTCTGCTTAACAGCAGTAAGCACACAGTGTCAGTAAGTCTCCATTACAGTTTTCTGTTAATATCAGTGTTGCGGACATATTCAAACAAGGATGTAACCCGTATTAAGATACAGATCTGACAGCGATGTCAAACAGATGGTGTGAGGGCAACAGTGATAGGAGGTAACATCATTTGTGACTTATTTAAAAGCAACTGTCAAAACACAAGTCATGTATTACTTTCTTTCCATTTTTCTGTGTTGTTGACCGTGTTCAAAGTTAAGACACTTGTCTTAGGTTGTTGATGTGAAGTTTACTCATTGTCATGGAAACTCTGACAAATTTCAATTTGAGCGTGGAAATGAAAGTATTTAGGTCACATGCTTTGGGATCCTGTTTTATACCACAGTACCAGACAGTACAGTTTGTTCCCGTTTGAAATTGCAAAAATGTGGTTGATGTGGAAACATCAGATCTGTATCAGACTGGCGCTCCTTTAGCTGCTCTGTCAATGTAGCCATAAAATAATATCAAAATACATTACCAAGCATTTTTCAGATTATAAAATGCAGACAATGATTACCTTTTTTTTTTTTTTAAACTCATGTATCTGTATGTTCTTGTTTCTGTCTTCCTGCACAACAATCTCTCAATTTCTCCTCTTCTCTTCTCTCTTTTCCAGGCAAGGGAAGGTATGGGGAGGTGTGGAGGGGCCAGTGGCAGGGTGAGAATGTGGCTGTAAAAATCTTCTCCTCAAGAGATGAGAAGTCCTGGTTCAGAGAGACAGAGATCTACAATACAGTGCTGCTAAGACATGAAAACATACTGGGTGAGTGTGTTAAACACAAAAATGTTGATCTTGCAGACCAGTTGGTGCGAAAAGGTTGATTTAAGATAAAACAAATGTTTAAAAAGATGTGATTTCCCCACTGTCTCCACATATTCATTCCTGTCAGAGATGATGGTATTAGCATTGTTACCAAGAACATGGTTGTCTTGAAGTGATGTCTTTTGTTACCCCAAAGGTCAACTTCACTGTGACATCATCATTTCCTGGAAAAACACTTTTTTGGCCGTTATTCAACACCATAACTGAGAAACAGAAGGGGCGATTGTGACCATATTTCATGGGTGTTCGGACCCGAATAGGTGACGCTTTTGACTCAAAGGTCATTGTGACCTCAAAATCGTTTTCTTAGTCATAATTTAATAAGGAATTAGGCAAATCCAGCTTTCACACACGCATGTTGACTGGCACGACACAATGAGTAAACAATAACCTGCACAGTACGGGCTTTCCCCCATCCCACCTTTCACTTCCTGCCTCATTTGGAATATCGAGCGTCATCTGGAATCACGTGGAGCGCGCTTTGCTAATCGCGATCCTGTGAGCGAAAGTGAGTTTCACCTACAGCTCATGGGGAGACTTAGAATCTAAAAATGCCAGGAAAAAAAAGCTCCACATTTTGTGTAGGTGCTATACTCCCAAGAATCCATCTTTAAGTAATCCAGTACCTGTTTAGCCAATACATCTATAGTAATTCTTTTATTAATCAGTTCAACAATGTATATTCACTGCAATCATACATATGTATCAATATAGTGAAAACTTTACTTTAGCCACAAATACACTTTAAAATTGTACTCAGTTCCTTCAGCTCCTTCCACGTATTCACTACATATATTAAAGTCTGGACCGACATGGATGTAAATTGCAACTTGGCTGGTTGGCAGAGGAATACAACCGCAGGCCAGTCTCGGCTTCCTTTAATGTTCTTTACACTTTTATGTTTGAAAGCAGTTACATATAGAAGTGAATGCAATAGAAAAGCAACACCTGCGCAATCTAATGCAATGCAGGAAAATGGGTCAGTAACAAATGAAACTTGACTAACACCAGTATAAACCTTTACGTTTTATTCTCATATGTGTTGTTCTTCTGTCTGCCGCCTCCCCCGTCTCTCCTCCCAGGCTTCATGGCGTCTGACATGACCTCTCGCAACTCCAGCACCCAGCTGTGGCTCATCACCCATTACCATGAGAATGGTTCGCTTTATGACTATTTGCAGAGAGTTGCCGTGGAGACGTCAGAGGGCTTGGCAATGGCAGCGTCAATAGCTTGTGGCCTGGTGCACCTGCACACAGAGATATTTGGCACAGAGGGGAAACCGGCCATCGCACACCGGGACTTGAAGAGCAAAAACATCCTTGTCACAAAGGAGCTGTCCTGCTGCATTGCAGACCTGGGTCAGTCAGTTATCCATTATTTTAATTTCATCTTATACTATTATTAAACTATTGGTAACAGCATTACCAATCAGTAGTAAATCAAACATCAAAATAAAATCACATAAGCATTTTTCAGAATTTGTAGGATTTGTCAGATATTTTGTGGAGTCTTAATTGTAAAAAAACATTCTTCTCATCAAAATACATTATGATTATGTAACAAATTATTTTTACTCCGGAGTGAAAAGTTGAAGAAACCAGATGGTTAATTGTGGTTTTAAACAATTCTTTAAGGTGAAAACGTGACAAACACTTCATGCCAAACAGTGGATCACTTAACAAATCTGAGATAGAACGGTCAAAACAATTCTTTTTTCAGTCCCGATTTCCTCAAAACAATAAATATCTTAATAGAATTAATTAATTAAGTGCTAATTCAATCGTGATTCAAATAAATTAAATCAAAAATTTATTGAACATTTGTGATATTGTTACTGAGGAAAATTATATTGTGATAATTATCAGCCCTACATTGACGGCATCTTTCTTCTGAGCATTTTGTTTGGAAACCAGCATTTTCTACATTGAGTTGCAGTCGTCTCTTCTTTTATTGGCCTTCTTACCCACTATAACACTGTATATTTCTGCATGCTACAGGGCTGGCTGTGACCCACTCCCAGGCAGACAATCAGCTGGATGTGGGCAACAATCCGAAGGTTGGCACCAAGCGGTACATGGCACCTGAAGTGCTGGACGAGACCATTCAGACAGACTGCTTTGATGCCTACAAGAGAGTGGACATCTGGGCCTTTGGGCTGGTGCTGTGGGAGATAGCAAGACGTACATACAGCAATGGTGAGTGTCACGCATTTAGTGCATTTTTTAAGAGTGACATATAAACAACCACCTGGTGGTTTATACGGGCCCTGCTGTTAGGAGGGAGGCCTAATTGACCACTAGTTCATCTTCTTGTTCCAGTTATATAACACCTCAGTTTGACTCTCCAGGTATTGTTGAGGAATACAAGCCTCCGTTCTACGATCAGGTGCCAAATGACCCCAGCTTCGAGGACATGAGGAAGGTGGTGTGTGTGGAACAGCAGAGGCCTTTCATTCCTAATCGTTGGTTCTCTGATCCTGTGAGTATTAGTCCTTTACTATCCTTAAATTTAATTATTTTAAAGAAATGATCATTCCCATTCCACTGGGATGTCAGCTACAAAAAAGTAGTCACTTGGGTTTAAAATAAAAGCCTTAAAATGGAAGGTTTGGCATCTTTTATATGGATATCCAGGCATTGTTGATGGTAAATGTAGTCCATTAAAGCAATAAAGTTCTGAATATGTGCTATGCTGACAGAGGAAGCACAGTTCCCCTGCTTATGGAGACATACGAGCAAACATACATGTACCAGGATGCCTTGCGTGCAAGCTTGTGACGCCCACGCCCATCCAGCATTGCTTTCTTTTTCGCACATAGCTATATCCTGACAGTCAGGGCATGTCTGTAAAGTAAATTTACATATAGCAGCAACACACACACACACACACACACACACACACACACACACACACACACACACACGTAGAACTAGCTTCTGTGTAACAACAATGCTAATGCATGCCAATGTTGCATGAAAATAAATGGCCAATGTTTTGTTTGTGTGGGTACCTGTGTGACCCAGTGTTTATGGATAGACCATTCTTAAAGATGGTGGTTTCCAACCCGGGGGTCAGGATAATTCTGAGGGATCGAAAAGTGATCTAAACTAAACAATTTAAATGTGAAAATCACTTTGGTTGAACTGCTCGAGACTCATAGACATATTAAACCCATTAAAATGGGAAAAAAGTTGGAAAGGACTGCTTTAAAAGATATGACTGATTTGATTCCCACATTAGTGTTTTCCAAACTGTCAAGATGTTAAAGTTAACAGGCAAGCCTCAGTTATTCAAGTATTTGGCTGGGGATACAAATTCTAAACATCCTTTCTTTTTTTTTTGCTAAACAAGGCAAGAGAGATTAGTACCAGACAGCTATAGTCTGCAAGTACACAGAATGCTCTTACACATCTAAAAGCTCTTGCAGTCACATTGATAGCAGTTTCCTCTCACTGTGGGTGTTTCACTGCATCACACACTTTTGTTTTTCTTTTTATTATTATTATTATTATTATTATTTTTTATTTCCCATCCTTTATTACTTCCATCTCTCTCAGACTCTCTCTGCTCTGGTGAAACTGATGAAGGAGTGTTGGTACCAGAACCCCTCTGCCAGGCTGACAGCACTGCGCATCAAGAAAACCCTGGATAAGATTCACAGCTCTCTGGAGAAGGGCAAGGAGTCATGAGGAGCCTCAGAGGCAGCTGGCTGATTTCAGGGACCGGCTTAGAGGAGAGCACAGTGTTTGTTAAAGGAGACTTGGCGATAAGAGGGATGGACAGAGGAAAGTGTTGTTCAAATGTCATCCAGCCTCATCCTTCTCTTGCTCTCTCACTTTCACTGTGGTTGCCTTCCACCGACATCCCTCTCTCTTGACTTGAAGCCCACACAGATGTTTGGACTTGTCCTGTCTGAAGCCAGCCTTTGCTACAAGGACACAAACCAGTTACCAATGCATTCGCACTGACCTGAACTCTAGACTCTGTTACTGAGTATGAAGAACATGGATGGCATATTGTAGTACCCCATCCCAAAGCTTTAATGCCCATTTGTGACTGCTCAAACACACACACACACACACACACACACACTACATACTGAGTGTCTCTTACTATTCAATTTCTGATCCCCAGCCAGTGTTTGTGCCAGTATTGGCATTCTGCTCAGAGACAATCAGAAGTGTTTCACTCATTTAGCTTTATTAGAACATGCTAACTATTGCCACAAACACACACTACAAAACACACGTTCACTTAACAATCCAATAAAATCAAAATTGTTTTTAAACTTTTTAAAAATAGTATGATATTTATGTATTAAGTCTCCACTGTTACCACACTACTGAGGATATGTAAGACTGATGGTGCGCTGTATACATAATAGGCATTTACTCTACTGGTCTTTCTGTACCTATATTGTTGTTACTGGAGTTAGTGAGAAAGTATTTGTTGAGAAATAGAGGAAAAAGGTAGGAAACTGTTCCTGTTAGGCTTGATTATTGTATGGAGGAAAAAAACAGGATAAACTACGGGTACATTTTTATCCTGGTGGCTCCTGGAGTAGACGCACAGTAAGTACCTGCCAATAGGCATTAGTCTGTATCTTATAATAAGAATATGCGTGTGGAATGAACTGATCCCCTGTGCCTCACATACTTCTCAAACTCACTGTGGCTGATAAAGTCTTCTGTGCAGGAAAAGAGGAATTAACAAAGATGTGTTTGTGGTAGAGCAGACCTGTTTTAAGAGCTGAAGTAGTTTTCTGTAGCAAGGTGGGCTTCAATTTACTCCTCGCCCCCCATCATGCCGCACTGTACAAGTTGCCTGAATAACTAGAAAAACACTCCATCTTCATTTGGAAACTGTTTTATTCAAGATGCATTTTAAACAGAAAACGTTGCCTAGGTTTGCGGTTACAAATGAATTGATTCACAAATGCTGGGTTTGTTTTGGGAAATGTTGCTTTGTCTTTTTTTACATGTAATAAAACATTTACTGCACTCTTGCCTAACGATAAGCCAGCTTGTGTTCTGATTTTAGAAAAGATGCAGTTAGTTTATTAGGTACACCTTGCTAAAATAGGCTAATATAACTTTGCTGCAATAAATCCTACCTTCATGAAGGTTATGTTTAGTTTTTGTTGAAACTGTTTTAGGGAGGTGTTGATTCAACTTTATCATCATTTTGAGGCATGTAGTTTGTGGTGCTTTTGAGTTACAATAACAGTTGTAAGATCATTTTGTTCACTCTTTTTATGTCAGCGAGTGGGTTTTCACTCTGTATAGTGCAGTACAAACTGCAGCCTCCAAAATGATCATAAAGTTGAATTAACACCTAAAAAGTCTCAACAAAAACTGAACATTGGAGGATTCATTGCAGGCCTGGTGTATTAGATTGCATTAGCTTTAGCTAGTACACTAATGGCTACAGATGTCAGTCATGATCATTCACTGCCTTCCAGCAATACTTAAAAATAGCTTTTCATCTATTATACAAACTGTCCTTAATTTAACACCTAAAACTTGGATATTCTGTGGACTAAGGTTGCTCTCGAAGTGTGAACAGCAGAAGTGGTTGATACATTTTAGCATTAATTTAAATTGTTATATTACATATATATAGACTCAGTACAAAGTCAGCAGCTTGCTGAAGAAGCTGTCATTCTGAAACTAAATTCTTGAACTTCTAGATACTGAGCAAACAAATGTCACAAGGTGTCTGTGGCTTGCTTAGCGAAATCTGCAGCTCTGCACTAACTGTGCAAAGGTATCGCAGGAAAAGGCATGAGCTGCCATAAAAACCACGTGACAGTAAGGGTGTACCTAAAATGGAGCTCCTGCATGAGCTCTGCATAACCACCTACCCCACAGCGTGTCATTTCAGGTTATCTGGTAAAGTCTTGTATGGATTGAGAATACCCTTGGGGTCCAGCATGGCCTTGATAGTACCCATCAGAGCCACAGCCTGGACTGGTTTACTGTAGTAGATGTAGTTCCTCTTCTTCAGGCCCAGTCCGTGCTCAGCGCTGATGCTGCCGTGGCAGCTGGCCGTCCACTCGTAGACAAAGGGCTCAATAGCGGCGAGGAGAGAGGGGTCTTTGGCAGGAGAAGTGATGTTCAAGTGGAGGTTTCCATCTCCTAAAAGTTCAGGTGGAAAGTTAAATTTTGCAGTGAGGTGTGTTTAATAGTGAGTATAAGTATTTCTGAAAGGAGATTGAGCAGTTTTAAGTATAGTCATCTCTTCCGAGAACACTTCCTCTAATAACACCTCTAACCCCTAACATACACTTCCTGTGCTCTTCTTCTCCTCCACTATTCGTTAACTCTTACATCTTTCCCTAGGTATTTATCCCATTGATTCCGTAGGCGCTAAAAGCTCTTACTAGTATTTATTGCTGCTCTTACTATTATCTATTTTGACTTTTAGATATCTTACTAAGTCACTTCGGATAAAAGCGTCTGCCGAATTAGTAAATGTTTGTAAATCACTGTACAGTAATTATAGAGTTTCCAAGAAATTATATATCATGTTAGCAGGTTATTTCCCTCGTGCTAGACCGTCTTTCCATCTACTGGTCTTACCTACGTGTCCGTATCCCACCACGCTCTTGGCCCGGTCCCCCAGGTGCTCTCTTATGTCGGTCACCAGCTGGTAGATCCGCTCCACCGGAAGCGAGATGTCATACTTGTAAGTGAAGCCATCGTGAGTCAGCGCCTCTGTGACGCGTTCACGCATTGACCAAAGAGCCTGAAATGGTGGACATGGAAAGGTTGATTGTATCATCATTGTTTGAACCTAAACCAGGGTGCAGGGTACAGCATATTTTAGGGTAAAAATGGGTGTAGCCTGATTGAGACACCACAGAAGTATTAAAGAACCCTAGAATTAACCGGATTACTTAAGTTTAGGTCATGAGATTTAAGGATTATGGCTAAATCCCTAAAAAAGACCACAGATTTCCAATTTCCCTCCTTGTCTGTTTCATTTCACAAAACAACTGAACATCAGTTTTTAGCACACATTACTCAAACAGAATTACAGTAAATACTGTATTTGTTGGATTTTTTAATGTCAATTCAATTAAATTTTGTTTACACAGCACCAATCCATAACTGAAGTTATCTCTTTGCACTTTTCGTGGAGCAGGTCTAGACCTCGCAATAAGAGTACAGTCTACAGTGTGTTTTTACAGCAGCGGGATGTTGTATGTGGGATTAATTCAAAATAAATTGAGTTGAAAATGTGGTAAAATGTTCATCGTAATGAAGGTATAGTACAGAGGATTATGCATTATCATGTTTGGCTTCACAGAAATACTTAATAGCCAGTTTGGTCTTTTGGTGGAATTTGTTGATAAGAAAAATACAGAATATCGCCGACTGATTCTTTAAAAGATTGGAAACAATACCTTGATTTTTGATTCTTCAGTTGCAACAGTCCCGTCAGTAACCAATGACGATGTCATTGCCTCCTCAAAGAAATTGTTGAGTTTCTCCCCATCATGTGTTGGGTCAGATCCAGATGTTTCTATGACGACGTAAAAAGGACAATCTGCAAGATGGAGGGAAGAGTTGAGCAGGAGTGTGTATTTAATTTTTTTATTCATTTCTATTTAACCTTATTATTTATTTATTAGTCCCATTAAGACACAGTCTCTTTTACAAGGGAGTCCTGTAAATTGTTTTATAAACCAAGTCTGTGCATGTTGTGTGTGCCTACCAGAGATGGGATTGGGTAGTTTGAGGTGTGTATTCAGCAGCCGCATACATTCACTATCCAGAAATTCATAGGCTGACAGAATTTCTCCTAGCATGCCTCTGCAAAGCTGAAACGTCTTCAGCAGCTTCTGAAAGGTCTCACAGCCTAACAAGAAATTTAAGAGAATACAATAATTTACTAGCTAATCCAGGAAAACAAACTCTTCTTGACATTAATGAACTGAAGTGTGACACAATTTCCTAAACTTTTTACACACTTGATTAGCCACACTTGCCAATAATAACGTCAAAATTACAGTAAAACTGCTTGAATGGTTGTAAGGGAGAAGCAATGAGAAAATCCTACCCAGAAAAACCACATTAACAGATTTGGGTTTGTGTGGACAAAGGATAGACACTGCGGTGATAACGCCCAGTGTGCCCTCTGACCCTATAAAGAGCTGTTTGAGGTCATATCCTGTGTTATCTTTCCTCAGTGTGGCCAAGCAGTCCAGGACCTGCCCATCTGCCAACACCTGTACACAGCGCATACAAATACACACAAACATTAGATCTGTGCTTTTATCCCTTATCAGAATCACACTGTCTCACATTTCCTCTGTGGTTATAACACAACACTTGTTGTTAAATATAGAGTTCCTTATTTATTTACTCCGCTCACCACTTCCAGCCCCAGCACAGTCCCGTGTAGGGAGCCGTATCTCAGCAGCCGGAGTCCACCTGCATTAGTTGCCACGTTTCCCCCAATTTGGCAACTGCCTTTTGCCCCAAGATCGAGTGGCATGATGTAGTCTCTCTCCTCCAGGTAAAGGGACAAGTTCTCCAAGACACAACCTGCCTGACAGGTCAGAATGCCTGACAGATGGAGAAAATAATCTCTAAAGATTAGTCAAATATGATTATGTGCATAACACTTATATATATATATACATATATATACATATATATTAGGGCTGGGCGATGTGGCCAAAAATGTTATCACGATAAAAAACATTTCATATCATTCGATATCAATAATTATCACGATCAATGTCAAATTGTTATTTCTTTCAAGTTCAAAAGGCTGATTTTTGCTCTTGACTGAAAATTGAAGAAACCAGATGGTTTATTATGTGGTTAAACTTTTCTTCATGGTCAGAATGTGACAAACACTTGATGCCAAACAGCGGATCACTAACAAATCTATTATGATGAAATTTCTTTTTTAACAAATATGATTAGTAAATCTTTTTTTCAGTCTCTTTTCTTCAACAAAATAAATATTTTAACAAAAAAATTAAGTGCTAATTTGTTCGTTATTCAAATAAATTAAACCAAATATTTATTGACAATATATATAATATATTGAACATTTATTATATTGATACTGAGGAAAATTATATTGCGATAATTATCATTATTGTTTTAATGCCCAGCCCTAATATAATTTTGTTTTAAAATATATATATAAACCTTCAGTATTAAGATTTACCGGCGATACCATCAAAGGTAAGGATGTTGTTCATGAGGGCAGTGGAGAGGATGATTTCATCATAAACTGGGACGCTGCCCCCAACCAGCCCAGTGTTACCTCCTTGAGGGTTCACCGCCAGATTACGATTGTTACAATACCTACAGAAGTACAAAAACTTTAACCACCTTATAAACCCCTAACGACCCCTGTATTTGTCCTTTCATCCACTATTTATTCTTTACTTGAGAATTTGAGAAACCTCCTCTGTTGTCTGAGGTCTCAGCAACACTTCACTGGAACCTGCAGAACATATATGAACGTTACCATCAGAGAATTGGTGAGAGAAAATACATCATTAAGCTGAACGAGCTAAACCCATTTCTAGCCTTCACCTCTCACTGACTTGAGCCAATCCACATTACTTGACTCCAGCAGGTCTGGGTCAGTGATGGTTCTGCCTGGCAGGATCTTCCTGAAGGTGGCCAAATCTTCCGGAGTTATTCTAGAGAAAGGCAGCCTGTCTGGGGCTGCAGCAGGGCAAGGCTCGGGCCTGTCCGCCCCAGTGTGCAGCTTTCGACAGCAAACTTCTAACTGCCATGAGGTGGTGGGAAGAAACAGACTGTAGAGGTTCACAGGTGAAAGTCTGGCTGTGGCTGTAGATGAGAAGGTGATATGTGGGCTCAGATGTCTGAGAGCTGTCCACAGCCTTTGTGTGTAGAAAATCCTCGCCATGACTGGAGATTAAGAGGTGGCAAGACATGCTGCAGAAAAGAAGTGGGATGTATCATCTCTGTTTTCACAAGATAGAAGCTGGTAAACTTCTGAAGAGCTAGGTAAATTACAACTTAATGTCTCTTCTAATCTGTCAGCGTTGTAGCTAAGGTTTGTTAGTTAGTTAGTTACTACTGTAATGTAGTCTCAAAGTATTGTGCTGGTGTAATCTAGAATATGAGTTAACAGAATACTTATTCATTGGCTGAACACATACTGAAAAGTTCTGAAAAGATTTGGAAATCTACAGAGAGTAACTTAATGTCAATATATATATTGAGGATGTCAAGTTGACGTTTACATGTTGACGTTGCTCATCTCAACTTTCTTGGATCATATTATTGTCTGAATTCCACCAATCAAATGTGAATAACCAGATTTCTGACTTGAATTTTTACGTCAGAAAATGACAAATAGTATTTGCTAAACTTATATATTGTTGCCAAAAAAATATATTCAAAATCAAGTTTCTTAAAACTTAAAATCACCCATTAGAAATGTCACAGAATGATATTCAAACAATATGAATTTAGATGAATTTAGAGTTTTTTATGAAGCTAGACATTTCAATTAAGTCAGTGGTTTAGATTTAAGATATTGTATATTCAACAGTGACAAAAATAATCTATCAATCAAATCCTTGTAGCCTTTCTTTGCTTCCAAAGAGATGCCTGAACAAAAAAAACAAAAACAATTTTGATTTGTTTGTTCTTACAGATGTGGGCACAAATATCCTCTGTGTCTAAGTAAATAAATTCAGAAAATTAAAAAGAAAAAAAAAGGTGTAAAACGTGTGAGATATGTATCTGAATGTGGGATTTTATCTTTGTGATTTTAGGATTGTCCATTTCAACCTTGTTTTAGATTAAGATTATTTAGATCAGACACATACCTGACTCTCCACAATATTATACTGTGAAATACTGTTTCCATGTGATTCAAGTAGAAATGTCTCATCTTACTTATATGTTCTTTGAATGTAGCACTGTATTGTCGCTGCAATGAATGAGTAAGTTGGCAAGCAGTTTTCCTGAGTAAGAAGCGTTTACTTTTCATACTGACAAACACAAACGTTTGTTTCCTGCAAACTGGCTTTGCCTTTCATACATTTACATCTAAAGCTACATCGTTTTTTTCCGCCACAATAAACGGTTCCTTTCTTATAAATGTCGTAAACCTGAAGAAGCAATCATTCAGTTAATTTAGCTTAGCTCGATTAGCACACACACGCACTAGCACAATATTTTCATTTACTCACCATACGCTCACTTAACAACACGCATCTTTCGGTCCGTGTGTCTTTCTTCGTATCATGTGTCAGTGCGAGATATGTCAGTAAGGTACAAGGGCAGTTAAGCTACCAAAACATGTCACGCATTCAGTGTTTACAACTAGCTGCTGAGGTTGACGGGGATGAAAGGTCATGGAGATGAGAATGAACCAATCAGAAGCCTTCTTTCAGATTGAACCAATAGGTGTGAGCCTTTCATCGTGACTGTGCAGCCAATGATGGCCGCGGAAAACAAAGTCGATCAGAATCAAGAAATTTAAAATTATTCATTACTTTTTACTTCTCACTTTTTACTTCACCACAAGGGATACTATGTCTTTCCCACGTGATGCCCGGACTGGAAACTAACTCATTTTTGCTTGTAATAATTTATTTTAATGTTCCCCAGCCACTTAGCTTGGAATGGGTGTAAAATAATTCGTTTTTTTTTTTTATTGTATTCATAAAATCGATTAAAAAAAATATATGTCTGGAAGATCCATTGCAGCCTATAATAAAACAATATATTCTGACTAACCCCATCACTAATGTTTAGTAAGATGTATTCCAGAAAATGAAAACATCCAACTTGTTTTAACTCTTTTTAACCAATATTTTCTAAATGCACTGTTGATATTTTTGAAATGTTGTTGAGGATCACCCCGAACAGACAGTGAAAAATTGACCAACTCATGGGATTTGAGATTAACTTTAACATACATGCTTATTTGACTTTCTAGGGCATACTGAGAGCATCCTTTTGTGCTCAAACATCTTTAGCCAATGAAGTAAAATACTGATTTGATGGTCTTCAGAGGCAAAGCTCAGCTCACCAAAGTAAATCACAGCTACAACTTTAAGCACATCAAAATAAAAAAGGCTTTAACAAAAAGGCATCAATATAAAAAGACATTTAAATTAAATATATCTGGCAGACCTTATGAGTGAAACAAACACGTTTGTTGTCTGCTACACATTAGATTAGATCAAGATTAATATTTATTCCAGTAAATTAAAACATGTGTTTCTGTTAATTTATACCTATTTTTGAGGTATATTTTCTATTTTTGGAATATACATGTAAGTGCACGGCCCAATATTTCTGACTGGCCTCATACTCGAAAAAGCATACATAAAGGAAAAGATTATACAAAATGAATACAAATAAATTTATTTTTAAACTGACAAAACTTCAGATTTACTCCTCATGCATTCTGTATACAGCATGCAACACAATCTTTTTATTTCTCAAATCCTCAGCCTACAGTAACACTAACTTCCTGTATTCTGGTCAGCTCATTCTGTAAATTTCCTGAATACAACTTCAAGATAACATTTTGTTCAACGTTAACAGTCTTCTGTGATCCAGGAAAGCAACATGAAGGACAACCAGTGGAATATTATGAATCCAGTCCAGAATTGGTAACCATTTCAGGCACTGGCAATACTTTCAGGAGTCATAACCAAGCAAATGCAGCATGAACTGACAACAACACTGATACAGTCTCAATACACCAAACCCAAAGAACAGATGTCTTCTGAGGATGTGCACCTCTGCACCCTAGCTGCCATGAGAATCCTCACCTGTCTGGGGTATGTACAGCGTGCAGTTATCTCATGCTTCCCGACTTCAACGTTAACACTGTCATGGCTAACAGAACACATACGCAAATACCCCAATTTAAAAAAAACCAACAAAAAACCCCCAAAATGTTTAACTGAGATGGGAAATTACAAATGTTTTTAGGCTTTGCACCTCATCACCACATGTATCAGTGTGCATTTTTTAAGAGTGAGTGCTTAGTTTTAGCTTTGGGAGCCTTTGTAAAACTGTTGTTACTCCTTGTGTCCTTGGCAGTTCCACATCACTGTAGTGAGAGCACATTGGTCAAACCATTTTTTTTCAAAGAAAATTTCCCATCTTCTAAGAAAATATCTCATATCATAGGGCTGCTTTTTCCAGCATGCCACTGCTGCTCTTCACAATTACTCCTCAATGACATTTCCAGCTGGTTTCGTTAGACTACGCCTGTTTGGCTAGGAAGACCATAGATTCTACCTCAGCAGCGTGAACCTGCCCCGGGGTAATTATTGTATCTGTTCACTGGTTTCCCAGTCAGGCTCTTCATTTGAGATGCGAATGATCCACACTGAGTTGTTGTTGGTCGTACTGTGATATGAGCTTCTTGATGTGGGCGAGTTTGTTGTGTAGATATTCACAGCGGATCTTGTCCTGGTTGTAGTTTGGATTGGACTAAAAGAACAAAAAAAACAACAAAAACAAAACAAAGGGGGGGGGGGGGGACTTCATTATATAACAGCAAAAGGAGAGGAGTGGAGTCCCATGCAGCAACTTTGGGATAAATATTGAAGAGTTAAAAAAAATATATATATATATACACAGTGGGTACGGAAAGTATTCAGACCCCTTTAAATTTTTCACTCTTAGTTTCATTGCAGCCATTTTCCAAAAATCAAAAAAGTTCATTTTATTTCTCAGTAATGTACACTCAGCACCCCATCTTGACAGAAAAAAACAGAAATGTAGAAATTTTTGCAAATTTATTTAAAAAGAAAAACTGAAATATCACATGGTCATAAGTATTCAGACCCTTTGCTCAGTATTTAGTAGAAGCACCCTTTTGATCTAATACAGCCATGAGTCGTTTTGGGAAAGATGCAACAAGTTTTTCACATCTGGATTTGGGTATCCTCTGCCATTCCTCCTTGCAGATCCTCTCCAGTTCTGTCAGGTTGGATGGTAAACGTTGGTGGACAGCCATTTTCAGGTCTCTCCAGAGATGCTCAATTGGGTTTAAGTCAGGGCTCTGGCTGGGCCATTCAAGAACAGCCACGGAGTTGTTGTGAAGCCACTCCTTCGTTAT
>NC_060154.1:3291579-3297818 GCF_021292245.1 Micropterus dolomieu
GTACAGTCTGTAGTCGTTTCAAAGTTTTACAATTAAGACAAGAGAAGAGGAGGTTGTAATAATACAAGGTGTGAGGAAATAAAAGCCTGTACAACAGTATCTCTAATATTTTAAATAGATCTTATTTTAGTAATATTTTAGCTTTGGCCCTAACTGACGCCACTGTTGACCAGGAACTCCAGTTTACTGTGTCATATTCCTCCTTTTTCCTCTGTCTCTGCAAGATTACCAAGCGGATTCATAAAGCCTCTGGATTCCTGCAAAATTTCACTAAAGAATAAACATTTGAGTCACGCAGATGCGCCTCACGTCGCCTCCCTGTCCACACACTGAAAACAGAACCACAATGTCATGCTCTACTTACAAATTATCAATCGTTATGTGCAGACAAAATTGATTTTACAGTAGGCTGTGTGAGAGTGAATGATATTTAAATACGGAGTGAAGCCCCAACTGCCCAGTGGTTTAGTGGTATTTCAGTTCTGACCAATCAGGGACTAGTATCAATGTAAGACAAGCTTTACTTCATTCTGTAGTTAATACTTTTATTAAGAAAGGAACTGTGTTTTCTTCTAGTTAAATACGACGTTGGCTGCTTGCCCAACAACATGTCAACATCTATAATACTACAGTTGGTAATGAGCACAGCTGCGCACGCACACACACACACACACACACACACACACACACACACACACACACACACACACAAAGGGCTCGATATCATTTCAACACAAATTCTTTCTCAAGTCCAAACAGATAAAATGTTTACTTTTATTTACTTTGGCTCAAACCACAGCTTCACACACTGTTACCTGCGAGCTGATCATATAATCAGTCTTGAACTGCTGGTCACTGAGCAGTTAGGGCAGTTACGGGATATAAGTTTCATTAATGTTGCTCCTCTCCCTTTCATCAGAGATTTCTGTTTCCCAGGGATTTTAACCAGGAACCTATCGCTATCAAACTACTTCTCCGACTTGTAGGCTTCAAATTATCCCTGCTCACATGATCAGAGCCTGAACTCACTTTCATTTTCATTCTACAGTCGGCTTGAGCCTATGGGCACAGTTAACATTTTATTCAAATAAAATTAGCAATGCAAACAGATCCATCCACGTCTTCTATCTGTTACCCGTGGTGTGATAACCACAAGAGACAAAATGGATATGGAGTAGGGGGAAAAAAAAGTTTAATTTCAAAAAACTCTTCTTTTTTTTTTCATTTTCTGTGGCAAGATCCACTTTAATTAGCGCGACTAGGGGCATATCAACTCAGTGAAGAGAGGGAGTGCAAATGATGTGTATCTCCTGTCTCATAACTATAGTATATATTCAACATAGGTCCAAAAATCAATTAAATTAGTTGCCAACAAATTTAATTATGGATTAGTTCATGACATCATCAGGCCGTAGTGACACCATCTGGTTAATGGAGTGAACAGTAACGTTAGCAACATCAGCGATGGTATTAACCCCTTCACGATAAAAAATGTGGGAGCATTTCACTCTTCACTTGGCCAAAAATGAGAGTACACGTATACATGGAGCATCTGAAGAGGAGGCACGTAACACCGGCTCTCTGGATGCTGAATACTCATACGCAAGCTAGTTAGCTTAATGTTAAAAGCCATGTTACTTCAGGTTATGAGTTGTAACGTTTTCTTTACCTTTTCTCTTAAGACTCCCCAGACTCCCTTAAAATAAAACACGGCATTTTGTGAGCTGTTGAGTAAGGGATAACTTTATAAACTTTGTACTACAAATTTGTTTTACCCTCTTGTGAATTCAACAAAAGTAATATATTAATTTATTCCTTTCTTTATATTGAAATAGTATATCAGTTTGTCTCGGTGTGCTGCAGTACCGGCAGTAAGCTACTCTGTACATATAAATAAAACGCCTTGTTGACAGCAGATTACCTTTGTCTTTGTTATTTCTTACTCTATATCTGTTTTGTTCATGACAAGATTTCAGTGGAACCTTCTGTTGCTACAGCAGAAAAGTTTAGTAAAAAATGTATTTTGAATGCAGTATCCATTTTATTGTCTAATTTTAAAAGCAGATAGTTAAATAAGATGTATTAAGTAATTTTGCGATTCATAATCCGAATACTCGATTAGTACATATGTAGCACCTTAACTTACAAAACAATGACCGATAATATGAGACGCTGGGAAAAAGAGAAACAAATGAAAGAGAGTCAAAGACAAGGAGAAGAGATTGTTTACATAAAGTGGAATGGGAGTTAGATTGGAGTGAGGTGGAGGGATTTAGCTGTCAAGCAATTATAATAAATTACAATGCACATACAAGTAACTTAATAGAGTTGGTTCTTTTAAATCCATCTCTAAAAGGAAAAAGCATTCATTCAGAAGTACGTTACACTCCTGGCCTTGAGGCTTAGATAAGCAGCCTGTGGCATTGCCGTTAGTACAAGGCACGCTAGACAGATCAATCTTAATAAAGTCTTGAAGTGTTAGCATCCTGCAGTTGATCAGCTTCACAAGACACTTGCCTGGGTAGTAAGACAACCCAGACGGGACACTTAGTTTCATTTCTCCAACTGAATCTCATTGAGTCTCATGTTGAGGGAACATGGAACTGGAATGAGTGAGGACAGGCTCCATCAGACGGAAGAAACCAAAGCAGAAACATCACTAGATTAGAGATGGTTCTAAAAAACTCCAATTAAACAAAAAAAAGTGCCTGACTCTATTATAACCTACATCTTTGAAGGAGGCACAGAATAAATGTTTTCCAGGCTTGCTGTAGTAGTTTCCACCTGCTTGCCATTATAAAAGTATGGCTTTTAGGCATACAGCAAATTTGTTAAGGATATTAAGATTTTGCCCACATACTGCAGATTTGCTATTAAAAAAAACAAACAAACCCCCAGTAGTAGCCTGGTTTTCCTGTCTAGTTTAGAGAGAAAACAAGTCCTCAGCTGTCAGAATTGAATTGTGTCTGAGTATAACAGCAACACTTGCTCGACCAGTCACAAAAGACACAAACTTCCTTTCCAGGCTAAAGGAGTTGATCAATATTACCTCCCTTGTTAGTTTGGAAAAAGGAACACAACACTGACAAATTATTTTTCTGAAAACACAGCACTCTACCTCCATCCTAGACATAATGGAAACATGGCCCTGTGTAACTGCAAAATTTTAACATTTAATTTGAAAAGAAAAATCAACTCCTTAAAAAAAATATTATTGCTGCTTGCTGCTTCAGCTGTGGTCAGACTCACTTTTTCTAGCCTACAGCCTACTCGTGCTGTTATAGCTGTATAACTAGTTGCATATTTAATGCAGTATATATATTTTATGATTTTAATTACATCTGGGTTTCATTCTCACAGCTCATTGGTATGTGAGGTGGGGGAGTTTGGCTTGAGACTGTTGCTGTTGTTGCATTGCCCATTTCTAAAGGTGAATAAAAAGAACCAATGAACTCATTTAAAATGCTTCTGAACTGAATGGAGATGGGGATTTCAGAGTTTTCAGCAGAGGGAAGTTAACAATGAAAGGAAATCACAGGTGAAAGAAGCAGCCAAATCTAATGTTAAATTTGAGGGAAAAGAAACTACCACTAATAATGTTTTGATGTACTGAGGCAAAGATGAGTCACCTATTCACGTGCAGAAATTTTAAGCCAAATCAAACTCAGTGTGGAGTATCCGAGCAGCTCATTTGCAAGCCCCCTGACAGTTCAGGAACAATTTAGAGCTGCAATTATTCCTGTATTCTTTGGTTTACCGTTTTCTGACCTGTGCTGATATTAACTTCAAAAATCCATTCATTACAAGGGTCTGTAATTATTTTGATCATTCTGATGGAAGTACTTTGAAGTCTATCATTACCGTAGTTTTACACCATGTGAATTATAACGCAGTACTCAAACATTTTACACACTTCATTTACCAGCATTAAGGTGTTATGTTTTATAATACAATAATAGTAATACAGTTTCGTCAATGTGAAACCTTTGAAGCACGTGCTTTGCATGTTAAGTGTGACAATGATCCGGCCCATCAGCGCAAAGCTTAATTACAAGGCCATTCAAATCAGTACAACACTAGACTAGAACATTAGTTCAATTCAGGGAAATCAACAGCAACATTAACAGCATTGTTATAGTCCTGTCCAAAGGCTGTGATTATAAACACTGATGGTCGCTGCAGATTTTTCAGTAGCAGCTTCTCAGAATATTTAGCAGCCACGTAACCATGTTTTCATTAAGACTCCATTCAAATTCTGATGACGGGAGGCATTTTCATTCCTACTTGAGGTTTTGTTCAAAAAACACAAAACAAGTCAGAGATAGCTCTGTGTCATTCTAAATATTGTACGAAATCACAGCATCTCCCTCACCACCTTGAACCCGCAGCTCCTTGTGGATCAAACTAGACTCCATCAATCATTTCTAAGCAACTCTGTGTGTGTTGAAACTCTTGGATTTATTTCACGTTGTTTATCAGCAAAGCACAGCACTGAAAGGAAACACACCTTCCAACTATGCTAGCTGACATTTGACCATCAACAATGCATGACCCTGAATAAAAACTCTAGTTGATCCTCATTTATATTTTCAGTATTTAACAAGCGAAAAGATGCAGGTATGCTGTGATAAATAATTATGCGAATAAACTAAGCTACTGCAGCTCACTGCACTGGGCAATTTATCATCACCGGAGGTGGGCCGCATTCCATCCCCATTAACACGCGATCAATGTTTAATAGCATGGCTAAAGAAGAAGTATAGGCATGCTAAGTAGAAAGACCTTCGCCATGAGCACAGTCCTCCTATGTCATTATACATTAGCTAATACTATAATTCACTACTTTACAACCCATAACCCAACCATGCATGAACAAAAAGGACAAGATGCCTGCTGAAGGACTTTTGCACTGAACTAAACATTGGGTGACTGTGGTTTATAGGGTGTGTCAGAATCACACCATTGTTTCTGACTCAGACCCCCCTTCCTGTTAAACAGGAGGGGGATACTGAGTTGGAGATGTGGATGTGGATGTGATAGCAGGCCGATTACAGACAAACTGAGTGTACAACCACTTTTATTATGTAGAAAGCTGCATATTGACAAACTGCGCTTGACAAACAGGAACTCTACAAATTTTTCAACCGGGTCAAGCTCCTGTGTTCAGAGCCTTAGCCACATAATAACTTGTCCCTTGAGAGTGCTGTGACATCAACCAGGTATATCAGTTCTCCCCGCCTCAGCGTTTTTCTGGAAAATTCAGGGAATATAAATGCCATTGTCAAGTTTCAAACAGGAACAGGATATGCAGCATGTTTTAAACTGCAGCCTCTTTCTTCGTAGAAAATTCTGCCACAGGTGCCGGCACACTTCAAAGCTCTCTGATAGTGGGCCTTATGAATATTTTAGTAACAGGTTACAATGTTGAGTTCTGAGGATGTGCTATCAAACTTCAAAACTGTACAAGCACAAGGAGCTCCTAATGAATATACTGCAGCAAAATTAACAGAACTAATTTAACTAAAAACACCAACTGTGAGATGTTGTGTTTTTTGTTATTTTGTAACATCATCCCCTTTTTTATTATTGTGTCCTAACCTTTTTCTTTTCTTTTATTAAATAAATAGGTAATTCGAATAAGGGATGTTTGATAGTACTTGAACATACCAGATATTTGAACTATTCTGTGATATTATTTACATTCCATAAGAACATAGCGGCACTGTGGCGTTAAATTTCATTTGACCTAGTCACGGCTGGAATTTGTTATGGTTGTTAGTACTGGCATTTATGGTCTTATAATGTTCAAAGATCAATCATCCATCATCATCCATCCATCTGTCCATCCATTCATCTAGAGCTGAAATTATTCGTTGACTGTAAACCTGTCTGTGCAATGATAATTTAAGAGACCACACCAGGAGTCACAGCTTGACGGTTGCAGTGGTAGGAGATTAAAGACAAATGTCAAATGAGGACAATGGATTGAAATGGAGATGTTTGTCCCCATAAACTTGGTATATTATTCAGGAGATGAATGGATTCCATCTGAAAAACAAAATGTTGTGCAAAAAATTCAGTCCATCTACCCATGTCGAGGATGGGAAATTTCATAAAAACCAGATGTGTTGTATTTTTGCGGCTGCCAGCCATTTTGCCTGTGCAAGTTTGGCAAATTAGATTTCATTTGCAGGAAGAAACTTGGGTAACAGTCAAACCAGACTTGGGGGGGGGGGGGG
>NC_060154.1:3297838-3390257 GCF_021292245.1 Micropterus dolomieu
GGGGGGGGGGGCAACAGAAGTAAACTCCAGTCAGAAAGGCAGACAGCCACGTTTCAAACCAAGGACCACCTTGCTGTGAGTTGTCAGTAATGGATATTCTTACAAAATTGTATAAAAACTGCATATATAAGTTATTTATTAGTTTAATATCATGAGTTACTGTTACTGACTTAATTTCCAACATTAACTTATGATATTTCGCTGCATCATAAAGGTAGGGTAACTTATGCGATCCTGGAGAAATCCAAAAACATGACAAATACCATGATATAGAGTGAACAACGAGAGTAATGTAAATGACACGAGCTAGGTTGTGGGTCAGAAAACTGTTGCTACTTGCTGCTGCAAAGCTAAAATGAGAGGACTAGATGATCCCAGACCAGCACAGCAGCTCCAGACTGCGATACTCACAGTTCTCCTGCTGCTACAGCTAACATCACAACAACAGCATGTCTTGGTGAACTAGAAAGTAAACTGAATGTCCGTGGGCAAGTCATTAAAACTAACCTTACACACACATCATGGCTGGAACTGCTGGAATAATGTTGCGTGGCTCAACAGACTTCTCTCTTTGGTATGAGGTCCTCGTTTAAACTTGCATGGTCTGATTCCTCCTGTTCAGTATTATCCAGTTGTGAGTAAGCTTCACTCTCCTCCACAATTGTTTATCCTGAATGCAAATTTCTTTTCAGCAATACTGGCACATGTGGAAGTTAGATTTAAGTTGGATATTAGTTTAATGTAAGACATTCGATAGATGTCGAATTCCAATGTAAAACTAGCTTCACTGCAGTGCAAAGAGCCGTCCCCTCGTGGAAATATTATGGTAAAGTGTGGAATTTGCGACACAACAAAATAAACGATAGAGCATAACTGTTAACAATAGATGTTTTTCTATCGTCAAACGATATATATCGTCATATCGCACAGCCCTGTTCCCAATACTAAATATGCTGATTAAAAAGGGTGAGAGCTTTGATTAGAAATATCCAAATGAGTCCATTTTTCATGTCACACATTTTTTGCTGATGTTGTTCATACAGTACCTGAGGGAAAAGTGTTGTCAGCATAAAACAGAACCTTAAGCAATCATTCCCCTTCTTAAGCATATTGATTTCTTTATTTTTCTTATAAATGTATGCAAAACAATGTAAATATTTTAGTAACCCTGCAGTGGCAGGTGTTTCTGGACAATATCTCATTAGCTGCCAATTTTTACTTCGGAAATTGTACATTAGTGTATCCAAGGAAAATCAGACTTATGGCTGTCAAGTGCATCTATTGGCTTAAACTGCACAGAGTATTCTGCGAAACTGAGATATCAGTCAGTCAGCACTTCCCACATCTCCCAGCCCTGCAAGTCTACCAACCAATTAAAAGTCATTTCTCCACATGGCCAGTGACATTTAACCAATAACTCGGCAAGCTGGCCAATCAATCTCCCATACAATTAGTTGGTTTAACATGAACAATTGGCTTTCCATGTCAATTAGGGCACCAACATCAAGACACTTCATCTACAAGACAATTAGGAAGTTGCAAATTATGTAGAGCTCTACAAGGAAGCCGCAAGATGGAACTGATTAGCAGTAATCCAACATCAATTCAACTCTGACCCTGTGATGAAAAGAAAATAAGACAAAAAAAAAAGTTAGCTGCCATAAAACTGGACTCTAGTGTTAATTAAAGTGTGCATTACTCTCCACAAGCAAGATAAAATAATCCAATGTGACTATATGCAACAAAATAAGCATGCAGCAGGAAATTATTTTCACAATTGGTTCGTTCATTGATTAGTAGCACTTTCAGCTCAGTGAGTGCAATACCAAGCAATCCATGTCAGTTAGTCAAACAAAATATGGTCAGCTAGTTTCATCCAATCAGCCTCCCTGCTTTTGAGCCAGCCAGTCAAGAGTTCACTCTCAGATCTGTGGCATCCGAGGTCACGCAGGGAGGCCATTTTGTCTTGCTGTTCTGAAATGTGCAGTGGCCGGAAGGTAATCCCTCATTGGGACTAATTATCCTGAGTATCTGGTGAGATCGCAAATTAGACCAGCTCTAAGGAGCACTGAGGATCAGACTGTAGCCACTAACAGCATTCCAGCGGCTCCTTTCTACGACAGCTCTGCACAGCGAGAAGTCAAAGTGATGTTTTAGAAGATTTAGAGTACAGAAAACATTCCCTGAGGAAACCTAAAGTACAGAATACAAAAAGTCACCTTCAACCACATTCAAGAAAAAAGACTAACGTAATTGTTCAAAGGGACTACAGTGTTAGCTGTCCTGCTTGTAGCTATATTACAGTATCTCTGTCAGTATCCAAGCTAAGTTTGGTCTCTTGGCTTTTCGTCCACTTCCTCCTCTGCTTCCTTCCTTTCTTCCTTCAAGGTCCATCACTTGTTGTGTTCCTTTCTTAAATTATAACAAGAGGGATTAAGACACTGCAAAAAATTACTTTGCTTAGATTCTCTGACCACCGTTGTGGATCCAACTTAATATACGCTTGTTAATGGTATGTACAGTACATTGACATGAGCAGAGTGCTGTGTATTATGGAAGTAATTTATTGGTAATTCAAGGACTTCTGGAAGACGTCAATGTCATAAAATGTTTTAAAACTATATATTATAAACTCATGGTGGTTTTTCTGAAAAGGGAGAAGCCATAGCTTCAGCGGTACACAGGTAGGCTATTAAGCAGATTGGTGGTTCAATCCCCAGCACCTCCTGTCCACATGTTGAAGTGTCCTTAAGCAAGACCCTATGATTCATTTAAATGTAGCTGTGAGAAAAAAGCGAATGCCAAATGTATGTTTCATTCTGTCAAAATATCAAAGCAATGCACACAAAAACTTCTCTGAATGTAGTATTTGTTCTTGCCTCTTCGGGAAAACCGTTTGAATATTGCTCTCAAGTTTCAGTTTGGGAAGTGCTGCAGATTCCTTCATTCATTAGAAAACTAGAGTGAGGCTGTAAATGGCCATTGCAGCCTTTTGTGGCAACCACTAGGGCTTTCATTTTTGGTCTTGTTGCAATAAAATCTTAGAGGGTACAGCTTTACAGCTTGAAGACAAGAATTTCTCCTGCTGAGTGCATCATTTTTTGCAGGGCAGTCAGGCAGCTCACTGCCCCACGGAACAGACTGCAACACTGAGGCCAGAGGTATTGTTCTCCCATTTCCCCTCCATAAAATCTCCTTCCTGAAACCAACATACTTCCAGTACACACACAATAACACACTGGCCCACTTTTTTAAAGCTATCCCAGAATTTATCCCAAAGAAGGGAGTGGAAATGTTGACATTACACACATCTTAAGCATTATAAAAACAAGTTTACCTGCACTCCTGTACCCACAACAGACTGTACCTCAACACATACACAGCATCTTGTTATGTGTACAGTGTGTCCTGTCATGTGCTGGTATTTGCTCAGTGTCCCGTGTGAGTACTTTTCAACATCTTCTTTTATTCATGCTGCATAAATACCAGATAACATAGGTCTATTGATCTCTGTTGATTTATGGTAATACTCTGACATATTGTTATGCTGGCTTACTTTCAGCATGTTTTGTTTTTCATCTGTTAATATGGGACAGGTCTCAGGGTAAATACGACACCAAAGTTGTGCCAAAATAGTACTATGAATGTTTAGTTTTGTTCAATGCTGACTGAGAGAGAGATTTTGACACTAAAGTGGAGTTTTCAAGTGAGGTAATACCAATCTAAAAGAACAGGGCACAGTACACATAAATCCTGTTTACCACCATGGCTTAATTCTCCTTTAATGTGGTAGGAAAATATTCTTTTAAATTTTAAAAAGGTGCAAATTGGGTAGCCTTAATTTTCCAGAATTGAAAACCATGCACACCTGAGAGATACCCTGTAAATCCAGCCTAACCACAAGTTCACTCAAGAATAGTGCTGAAACAAGTAGTCGATTCATCAGTTATTCTATGGAAAATTAAACAACGATTACTTTGAATCCAATTTATTTATTTAGCAAAACTGGTAAAACATTTTCTGGACAATGTGCTGCTTTTCTCTGTTTTTATATTCTTTAAATTCAATATTTTTAGTCAGACAGAACACACAATCTCAAGATATTAGCCTGGGCTCTGGGAAGTATTTTCTGACATCTTATGGACAGAACAATTACATTATAAATGCTAAGGCATTAATACTCTACAAGACTCTGTCCGTCTCCTGTCCCACCAGTATTTTCAGAGCCTTTTTGAAAACTTATCTTAGAAAACCTGAGATATCCTGTCAAATCCTCAACAGCACATGTTCTTCTTCCACACTTTCTCTGTCCTGTGGCATTTGTTTCTCCTTTCCCCCTCCCTTTCCTTTTTCAGGCACATTATCCTTCCTAGATTTTCTGTCCCTCAGTGGTGAGTGTTAAGCCGTGATCTTCCCTCTAACCGGCTCTATTTTGAACAACCAGCTAATGAGATAAAAAAAAAAACACATCACTGAAACAAGCCGCCTTTATCAGTAAGAGTAAATCAGACACACAAACAGCAGTCATACATCTGTTAAATGATTGATCATGCATGTTCCTCGTGTGCATGGGCACTGTGATGTCTGTCCTCTGATGTTGCCTTATCAACACAGCAGCTGGCCTCTGATGACTAAAAATCCACAGCACAACTTGATTCATTAGACTCAGTTTGGAAACTTTGCTGAGGTTAAGCGAGTGCAGTCGGGGTCTGATGCTGCCCTGAAGTTATTCTGATTCCACGACAGAATGCAGGGGGAGAGAGAAATCCTGATGAAATTTCATCATGCTGCTTTGCAAGTGCAATTTTTGTGACAAGCCTGAGTTGGAAGAGTCACAGCAGACCCAGAAAATGATCTCCACTCAGATGGAGTTTGTCTTTCAAAAAACCTGTGGGACTGGATAAATATAACCTTTCTGTATGCACTCCAGTGATTTACGAACACTGGGCGTCCTGGATGAGGAGTTAAAAATCTGCTGCAAATGAAAAGCACTGTGCAGAATGAGTTTTGTTATTATCGATCTGGTTGACTCGTGAAAATAACGCCAACGCCAGACAGGAGCTTGTTAACAGGAGATACTTCTGACCTCCTGAACTCATGTAGGGACAGTTGAAGGCAATCCTCTGCAATGCAGCAGATCTGCAGCTTGAATGATCGCTTGCGGCTCAGGTTCAATGGAGATGGTAAGAATGATATTGTATTGTTTCATGGATCTTATGGTGAAGAGGTCAACGCCTTCCAATAAGATTTTCTGGAAGTTTCAATTAAATTATTGCAATGGAAGCTGCAATGCCGTTTTTCATCACACAGAAACATCATTGCATTAAGCCCAAAAACAGAACTGTGCAAACCATTTTGTTCATTAATGTGAGATAATAAAAGCCGGCCCCATATCGGGGTACAGAGGACTGAATCTTGGGGAAAAAAAACAGGATGTATGTGACATGAAAATATTTGCCTACAATTAAGTGAAAGTCAAACACCATATAGGTAAGGCTATATTTTTTTAAACCCTTTTACTGGGTTGCTTTCTCTTTTTAGTACCTGGCAAAGAAACCCAATGTGACATTTCCAAGCAATTCCTTCTCAACAGAAAGGAAACACTGTGACATATTCACATAATTACTAACTATAATTAAGCCAGTAATTAAACTAATTTATGCTTAATTACTCATTTCTTTGTCAACATACATATTTTTGCATGGCACACGGGCAGTCAGTATATAAATTTTGTAACAAAAGAATTAAGCTGAACAATCTTTGTTCACAGAAAAGTAGTTTCTCCTCATTAATACACAAAGTTACGCAGCTCAAACAGATCAGACACCGCCATGTGAACATACATGGTGGAGGAACATACAAATAGTGCAGCACAAAAACAGGCAAGATTCCTGCATCTTCACTTACAGCTCACGGCCTCATCTCTAAACAACTGTAGATGCTCTCAATAAATTAAAAATAAAGTCTCTGTTTTTATAATGCATATCTGACACCATAATGTAAGGCTGGCACGAGTCCCTGGCTTCTGCCCAACACATACTCTGTGTGTCACTCAATCTCTTAAAGCTGGGGTAGGTAATTTATTTCAGAACGTTTTTGTTATATTTGTTGAAATGCTCCATATCTGACAGCGGTCAATAAATCAAATGCTCTGACTCAAAAATTAAAAGAATTCAGCATCTGTGGCTGCAGCAGGACTTTAATAAGCACTACCTGCCTGTCTATCTACTTATCTGCTTACCTGTGTGCACTCACTGCATTGAAATGTGTTTTGGGGGAGGCCTGAAGGGAGGGAGTGGGATTTTTATGCTTGAATACTTTCAAACTCTAGCTGTCTCTTTGTAGTTTTTTTTCAAAGTTGCCAACCCCAGCTTTAATGTTTAAGCTATTCTAGTGAGCAATTCTTCACAGAAGACCAGGTGAAACAGCAGGAAAAAAAGCTGATCTCATATAATGCACTTGATTCAGAAATTTACAGCACAACAAAAACATATTTTGGGGGAAAGAGGCAACCCAGCAGCTTGACTAAAAGGACAGAAAGCTATAGCTGAACCACTTGCATGCTATAATCCTTCATCCCATCTTCCCTATTAGAGTATAACATGGTCAACTACCACTAGTTAGCTGCAGGAATAATATCAAGCAACTGCCCAAAGCTGAGGTATCTACAACATCACTTGGAAACTCAAACCACGACGAATTTACTACATCATTATTTGGATATATCTGAAGCATCAAAGGGCTGCAGGGCAACATAACGTGTAATGCCAGCCTAACATCTATTTAAGACCTCAACAGACTTGACAAAATGTAGACAGGCTAGGAGGAACTGAAAAGGAAAGGAGGTAAAATATGAGATGCTGAGTTTGTGTTTCTCACCTCTTAACTTTGAGCCAGCACTTGTTTTTAATCCTTCCTACCTCCAGTACCATGGTGATGGATGGGGATGACAGTGACGGATGGCCCTCGTGCTACTTTACCCCACCAGTCTAAACTAGAATCAAGTCTGAGCTGTGAATAAAACAATCAGCAAGATATACATCATCTTCTCCCTGTTCCCCCTCTGACACCGTATATGGCAGGCAAAATGACAGGCGTGTCAGACGGGTGAAAAACCACAGTGAAGAGCAGACAGCGAGACCACGGCGTCACAGAGATAAGTGAGGGGGCGATATTTCTGGACGATACCAAGATTGATATCAATCTATGCAGTCACTGTCGTACATCATTACAACAGAGATAGAGCTGCAAGTGACGATTATTATTATTGATTCCTTTTTTTTTTTTATGAATCGGTTAATGGTTTTATTAACAATTTAAGATAAGCAGTTGTTTTGTTTACCCACAGTATTCATTATAGAACTGATTAATAACACATAACACAAATGGGAAACAGATTCTGAATAGATTCCTCTTTAGGAAGCATCATGTAATCATATTTTTGTCACGATCCTGTCCTGAGTGCTGTGTTTTTGGGTTTTGATTCTGAGGGTTTGGTTTTGTATCTGCATGTTAGTCCTGTCATCTGTTCCGTTTAGTTCTGAGTTTATTCATTTATCAGTTTGGTATCTGTCATATAATCTGTGGTCTTGTATCCAGTCTTCGTGATGTGTGTTGTTCTGTTTTCTTGTCTCCCTTGGCCACCCTGTCTTATTAGTTAGAATCCCTTTTTCTGTGCTGTTAGTTTAGACTTCGATTTAGTTTGCTTGCTGCCTTTAGTGTGCGTCCTCTACCTGATGTTGCTGTTTGTCTGGTTATTATCTGTCAGCTGGTGTTTAGTGGTGTTTTGGTATTTTCCTGATTTCAGTTCTGTTCCAGTCTCATGCATTAGTTTCTCTACCATCATGCTTGAGTTCTGTCTGCTTCTCTATTTATGTTCTCTGACAGTTTCATTTATTAATCTGATTTTGTTCATTCTGCTCTAGTCTCTGTGTAGCCTTTATTATTATTCATCCACATCTTGTCTCATATCTTAGTTCTTAGTCCTGTACCCTTAGTTCATGTCTTAAGTGTTTACTCCTGGTTTGTGTTGTTTTGCCCGTGTCTGCTCTGAGTTCTGTTTAACCTTAGCTTCCGTCTGTGTTCCTTGTTGGCGTTCTTTTATTTGTGATCTGTCTGCTTGTATTAGTTTATTTATATTACTCTGATGTTTAGTGTTGAGTAACTTGTGTTTTGTCTTTTCCCCCCTCATTAATCTGCCTGCCTCTCTGTTCTCCTTTGCTGTCTCTGCCTGCCTGCCTGTCTCTCTGTTTTCCTTGCTGTCTCTCTGCCTGCCTCATTGATCCCTGTCACCTGTGTTGTTCCCGCCCTGCTTGTTAGTCCCTGTGTGTGTGTATATACCTGGTGTTTCTGTTTAGTCTTTTACCGGTCATTGTTGTGTGTAGACGCTCTGTCTGTTGTTATGGTGGTTTGTAGCCAGCCTTGCCCAGTCTCCTGCGTGGTTTTTTGGATATCTGCCTGTAACTTTGTCTGCCAGTACTTTGGATTTGTGTTTCCCCCATGCCCTTGTGGATTCTCCATTGGACTCAGCCACTGCCTGTAAGTGTCCTTGCTTTTGGTTTAATAAACCTTCTTGAACTGAACCTGCCAGCCTTGTGTCCTGCATTTGGGTCCTTCAACTTGCTCAACCCCTCACAACCTTGACAATTTTAGGTAGTAGTAGTAGTAAGAGCTGCAATTGGGAGACAAGTGTCCCGTGGTTTAAATTGTACTGACACAAATGCCAAAGCAGTTAACATAATTACTACCGCTACCTAGTGCCTGTATGCATCATTATAAATTCAACTTGATTACAACTTTAATTATAAATGAAAATGTTTTGCTCTATTATACATGTTAAATACATATAATCTCAATATAATATGTAAATACTATACAATATATAATTATATAAAAACCATGTAATATAATCAATGTAAAAGACTTTGTCTGCATCGTTCCTGATAAACTGTTTTGCCAATTAAATGTTTGAAACAGAGTGAAATAGAATGAAATTGAGAAAGGGAAGGACAGCAAGGGATAGAAAAACAAAGGGAGACAAAAACAAGCAATACAGTTAGAGAGCAGAAAACAAGTAAGACAAAAGACTGAAAGAAATAATAATGGAATGAAGGATGTTTGAGGGTTTCTGAGGAGTTTATCCACACTGTGTCTGTGGGTAAAGGAGGGCTGACAGCAGCAGCCTGCAGCTTTAATGAAAGTGTCTGTGGAGGGGAAAGGGTTTCATTAAAACTATATTGGAGGGCAAAATCTTTTCATCCTTCCAGCGCGCCCCCACCCCACATCCCACACACACACACACACACACAGCTAACAATCTCTGTAACCTCCCTATCATCCCATTTCCTCAACTCTCATCTGTGCCAATCTAAAAAGCTGGGGAATCATTTGAAGCAATGCTAGGCAGCTGTGCTCTGATACACTCCTCGGCTTGTCCAATTTTTTTCGTGCATAAAAAATGACAGCACGAGTAGCGGGAGTTATAGCCGAAAGAGACCTTCACAGGAATAAAACAAATAAAGCATGCAAGACAGCTGTATTGCATTTAATATTACTATTGTGTACCGTGAATGTACGGGAGATGATGTTTCAACACTGTTATTAACTTTGCTGTCAAACACCGTTATTTCCTAAACTTCCGATGGCAAAGAGACGTCTGCCTCAAAGCCGCCTGTGACATTTTAAAAGGATTAATGGTAGTGGGGATCATAATTTGGCAGTCTTTAATTTGACTAGAGGAAATGCCAAAAGAGGCAAGGTGGTTAGCTGGAAAATGAACCGAGGACAGAGGACTGGGAGTGCCAAAACACAACCAAGGTGAGGAGAGGTGTTTGGATAGGCTAAATGCAAGATACAGCAAAGGGAGGCAGATAAGGACAGGAGGGCCAACTGCAGGATTGAGACGCAGCCGCCAAGAGGAGATAGGAGGAGGAGGAATGGTTGCAGCAGTGAGATAACGCCAAGGCCCGGAGCTGATAGATGAGGGCAGCTCCAAGGTCAGCCTGGGAGCGGCAGATGACTGCATAACATTATCACTCTGCACTGTGCCAATGAGCGTGTGCTTTCATATATCCATGTCTGAGAGTGTACAGGATGAACAGCTGAGTCTGCAAGTGCTGTGTGCAAACGGAGCGCTTTGTTTCTCCCATTTTTTTTCACCAAAGTTCCAATGTAAGAAGACAGAGGAACAGGAGCAGTTCAACATCATACAAGCAATGTCAAACATTTATCAATAAAAGCCAGATCTGACTGATTTTTACGATTAAACCTTCTCAACCAAAGCCCGACAGCCATTTCTGAAGCAATTCTAATCTGTGTTTCTACCAAATACTGTATACAATATGAACAACCTTAGGTGATAAATACTGCTCATTATGTTTTGTCATTATCTTTAAACTTTAAAACTTACAACTGCCAACAAATTATAATGGCAGCATATCTTTGAATATATATATATTTTTTAAATCACTGTAAACTGGGGCTGCACGATATGGTTAAAAAAAAGTTATATTGCAATTATGACATATTACCATTGTGATATGAATCACAATTAATGGGAATGATCATTTTTGCATTCCAATTATCATTTTCACTGAAGCACTACAGTACTTCATTATAATGCTGTGTTGTCACATATTTTACATTCATCAAAAAATTGCAGCTTCTGCGAGTTGGATTTTGCATTTTTGCCATATTGCAATTTCAATATTTCATTTGACTATGCAGCCCTACAGTAAACTAAACATTTTGGGCTGTTGTTCAGATAAACAATAAAGTCCCCTTTGGGTTTAGTAACTTGTGGAAGCAAGTTCATTCATTTATACCCAATTTATTACTGTGTAATTTGGGCCAATAATTAAAATGTGAATTAGCTAACTAACTAGTGCACCGTAAGTTAACATAGAAATAAAGACATGCTCTGAGTGAATAGAGGTAAGTTTCACACTCGCTGAGAGCTGACCTATGAAAACCATCCCAAGTATGCAGGGAAGACAAGCTCTCCAATAATGCTCGAAACTACACTGGGGGAGGGAGGAGGAGGAGAAGAGGACTAAGCAAAAGAGCATAATGAAAGGAAAGAGGGCAAGATGAAGATATGGAGGGGGAGACATGAAGAGGGAGGAAGAACTAAAGAAGAACGAAGAGGAGAAGGACAGGAACTAGGAGCCAGATGAATTCAAGGGGGAGGAGTAAAGGGGGAAGGGGAACTTAGGGTGATGAGGATGAAAAGAAAAAGGAAAAGAGGGAGGAGGGCCGGGAAGGATTAGGGTGAAAAGAGGAGGTAGAAAAGATAAAGTAAACTGATGAAAGAAAATGAGGCTGAGGCAGCAGGAGAGGAATAGGAATCTAAGAAGGGAAATCTAGAAGTAAGGGAAATAAAAGATAAGAAGAAAGGGTGAGAGGAGGAGGTAGAGTAGAAAAAGCAGCCAGAGGGAGAACTTGCATCTCTAGATGTCTTGATTCTCCACCTGTTCCTGAAGGCGCTCATAAATAGTCCACTTTCAACTGTAAAGTGGCCGCTGTGCAGATAATAAAGAGACCAATGAAAGCGGAGGGGAGCAGGCCTCGGAAATAAGGGGAGCACCGAGACTGAAGAGCCGGTTGTCAAAGCAATCATGTGTGTGGTCTCATGATGAGCGTTTTCCCCTGTTGACGCTGCAGGGCAACCATGTCAGAGTTGCAACTGACTCAACATCCCCCTCCAAAACTCCTATATCGCCACCGTCTCATCACCTGGCTCAGGGCACAACCCAGACCCATTCCCCAATTTATCGCTGACACATACAGGAGGGGATGGAGAGTCAGGTCATGGGAAGATGCTTGTAGTGTCTCTGTGGTGGGGGAAAAAGATTCTAAATGAAACACTCAGAGGGAATCCTGCAGCATCTGTGTGCTATTACATTACATTATCTTGTCAGAGAAAGAAGATGAGAAAGTGAAGCAGTGGGTTGTGAACAGCGTCACTGGAGTGTTTCAGAAATACAAGCAAAAAGGAAAAGATGGAGGGAGGGATCAAAGGAGGTAAAGATGTAATTGGAGTGCAGTTAATACTGCTGACAACTCAGTTTGAGGCTGTTTGCCTAGTTTGTCATTGCCAGCTTGGAGGCTAAGGAGGGCGGTGTGTGTTATCCTCAAAAAGAAGAATATCTTCATCATGCACACGTTCAAACTCACTGGATCTGGATTAATTCCCTGAATAAAACAGCAGCAAATATACTCTTTAAAATGTTGTTGTAGAAAGTAAAACATCCTAAATGTTTATAAGATTTACTGTCATGTATTGGTTATATATCCTAACAAGTTTGAGATAAATAAAAAGGAAAACATCTACCTCTTAAATTTATTAAGTGCCTTCTTGTCTATAACAACATTATCAAATATTAGATATGATATAGATATTTATTTCAGGATTATTTAATGTTCCTGGGATTAAAAGGTTAATAAAAATTCTGCGGGATGACATATTTCAGTGGCACGGCGGACGTTAATTATGAGAAGGGAGGGATCAAATTAGGTCTGTGTCTCCATTAGTTACAGCAGGGGCTGACAAAGTCCCCCCTATTTCTGAGAAAAGAAGTCGTGAATCAGCCGATGTTTCACTCAGCCTCTGATGAAGGGCAGGACAAATGTGAAGGGCTTAAAGGATTGTTCGAGGAAAAGGACAGCGTGGGGGATGGAAAAGAGGCTGGCACCACTGAAAGCTACCGAGAGGGGGATAAAATAAAAAGGTGATGGCAAGGGGGAGAAAAAGGGTGAAATTGGAGAGAAGAGAGATAGCGGGCAAGACGAGGAGAATGTGAAGAGAAAAACATTAAGCTGTGGTAGCGAGAGACGGACTGGTCAGGAGCGAAATTTATTGAGCTTCACTGGGAAAACCAGGCATGAGGTGTGTGTGAGTTTATCGTAATACAGTATGTCTTTATATGCAAGTACCAAAAAGGTAATGGGTTGTCTGTATAAAAAAAAAAAAAAAAACACACAGACACACACATCCCTGAAAAAGCGTAAGAGTGGCCTGATATTCAGAATGACTTGCGGCTTTGTTACTACTCTCTGTTTCAGTCTGACATTTTAGCTGTATAAGGAGTTTTCAGTGCAATTTTTAGTGGACCCTGAGGCTGTGTTAGCCAGCATACGTTAGCATTCATAACGGTTATTAAGGTGGTGAAGGAATTAAGCCCCAATTTACAAGTCGATGGAACCCTTACCTATGGTCATGAGATCAGATAACAGATACAGGTGGCCAAATAATATGTAACTTGTTAAGCTATGAGTAGTCCGTCATTGATGCAGTGTGAAACACCATTGGCTTACGCTAATAATGGTGACTAGCAAAAAAATATTGTTTTGTATATGAACCTTGACCCCATGTAAATTTCCTGGTTGGAAAGCAATAATGTACGATAAGGCTGCAATTTATAGTTCCCTCTGCTAAGCACACTGTTTTCCTGAATGTGGAAACCTTAAAAAAAAACATTATCTAATAGTTAACATGGTTACATAGGCCACCAAACAACATGTTTTACTAATGTAATAATCTCCTGTTGTAGTTACATGATCTTCTCGCTTCTATTGAGAGATAGCAGGGAATGAGGAGTGAGAAAGAAAGAAAGAAAGAAAGAAAGAAAAATGGTCCCTGGTTGAAATCGGGGACATTGCAGTCCATGTGCTTGAAGCTGTGGCCACCGGGGCACCTCAGCTAACTAGATTCAAAAGACCAAATCCATAACAATAAGTGCATCTTAAAAATTTAATTGGATGTGGATGACTTTGGATGACATCTGATTATGAATAATTAATTATTCTGTTTACAAATTAGTTACTTAATGTTTTTAAGTACGCCTTGCATCTTGCAGCCAATTTGTAGGCAGCTAAATAACAGAAAAGTTTTCAGAGTTTCCATCTCTGAATAGTCAGCAGCTCACCAACCCATTTACTATCTCATGAACAATGAAGCTAGTTAAGCATTAGCCACTTTTTAAATACACTCTGCTAATGTGGGATTTACAGCCTGCCTCCGAAGCACTTCACTGAAAGCAAGTCAGTATACAGGAGAAAGTGGCAACTGTGTAGATAAACGTGACACTGAGCAAGTGCTGTATAACACATTAACATGATACCCATCGTGCTCAATTGATCCGGTAATCTAATCCCCTCAGTGCAGAAAATCGGAAGTTGAGGAGTAGCAGGAGTAAAGGGTAATGAACCATGAATTGGTCATTATTGTCTCACTTTTTGACCTTTCAACTGTGACCTTAAGTTAGGAAAAAGGCCTCTGAACAGTTCAGGGCAGAAAAGGAAGAAAGGGCTTGAAGAACACAAAGAGATGCTTTTATAATGCTTTTCAAAAGATATTCTTAGTACATAAAAAAAAGTTTAATAAGAATCTGTACCAACTTCAAAA
The DNA here is from genome assembly GCF_021292245.1 of Micropterus dolomieu. Lineage (NCBI taxonomy): Eukaryota > Metazoa > Chordata > Actinopteri > Centrarchiformes > Centrarchidae > Micropterus > Micropterus dolomieu. The sequence goes on from NC_060154.1 coordinate 3,312,243, forward strand.
CATCAGGGAGGAGGACAAACATATATTATATAAATATAACTCTGTGAGAGCTTCTTTCCAGACAAATCCCTCCATCGTATTTCCTTTCTTCATGCTTCAAAATGGTGTTATTTACTGAAAAACACATTTCCACATTAGGTGCTAGACAAGCGTTTTCTTCTAGCACATTTTCAACAGACCTCTGAAGAATGTGGTGATAATCTTCATAGACTAGCAGATGCTCCTCCTCAGTATCTGCACACACAGGGAGCACACCAAGCTCGCTCTGATAATGCTTTTTCAGATTGTTGCTATGGTGTTGAGGCTTTGGCCACAAAGCAAAGGATTGATCACAACTTCTCTAGAATGTTAATAAGCTTGATTGATTTAGCAAGTTTTTTGTTGGTTCTTTTCCATGAAGGTAGACTTGTAACATGGCTATAACACAGTGTATTACAGCGAAGGTTACTGAGACATTTATAATAACAGTGATAACGTGACGTGATGAATGTATTAGTACGTCAGCAGAAAAGTATTCAGCAACTATTTTGATCATTTAAGTTTAAGTAACTTTTTTTCAGCAACAATTATTTAATGGTTCCATGCAGCTTCTCAATTTTGAGGAATTGCTGATTTTTGTTACATTACAGTACATTTAATATCTTCGGGGGTAACAGTAGCTCATAAAAAGAAATTTGTCCTCATCATCTTGTCCTCTGGGAAATCAGGCTGGGAATGTTTTTACATTTATTCTGATGTTTTATAAACCAAACAATAAATCGTGAATCACATTAATCAGCATATTAATCCATGATAAAAATAATCATTAGTTGCATCCCTAAGTGACTGATTTTCCTAATTCATTGTATGTTTGCTTTGCGGTAATTATTCAGACCAACACGTCAAGAGAAACCAGAAAACCCTCCAAGCTTTCAGAAGTTTGGAAAAGTAGAGTTAGCAGATCATTTCGAAGCAATCATGGAGGACCAACTCGTCGATGTGCTCCTGAAGTTAGTTTGACCTGGACACACTTTACCCATTAGAGTCCGCATCCAGCTGCAGTAAGTTTAACGTTTATATTAACCAGCTGGAGTGAAGGGCACCTTATTTCTATGTAGCATGCATTAAAAAGAAGAGAGTTACTTAAGCCAATAACAAAAAAAAATGACATGCACCTGAACACTCCTCTACCTGAACGCACTTCCTCTCATGGTTTATAATGTGATTAGGTAAATGTGAGTGTGTGAGGCAGATGACAGGTACATACAGAAGGAGCATGTGTGTTTCCTCTGACCCGACGGTGTGACGTCTGCAGTGTTATTCCTCAGAGAGGGATTCAGCCTCGTCTGTTACTCAGATTAAGACATAGCTGCTACTCCACTGTTGCTGTGGTGAGGGAGGACAGTACACAGGCATGTATGGAGAATGGCACCCAAGTTTGCCAAGCTCTTAATAAACTGGGACTGGCTGAGTTCCCGTGTGGTTTTTGCCCACATGAATTAAATGTTGGTTCTTCAAGGGTTCAACTTTTTAAATGGATGAAAACACTTTTCCGGTTAGTTTTAGAGTAAATTAGTTACTTTTGTAAATAGGATTATGACACACAAAAAATGTATTTCCATTATTTAAAAAAATACTCATCAGCCAGAGTTCTTTCTGTGGTGAATCATTACAAAGAGGCTACAGATTATTACATGCAGTGTGCTGATGAAATGCATTTATAATGAAGTAAAGACACAATATAAAGAACAATGCATTCAATGACAGCATAAATAACTAATAAAAGAGTGTTTGGAGTTCTTTCTTTCTTAATGCAAGACATCTCCGCTGAAAAGCACATATTAATCTGGGAGGATTAACAGGACAGAGATTAAGTTTCTAGATCCAACTGAGGCCACCACTAATTAAAAGCAGATATTTGAGACAATGGTCAAAACACACAACACTACAGACATCATTTTAACTTTATTACAGTATATATTTATTTATTTATTTATTAATGATTGTCATTTAAACTTTATGTATCTACCTCGTTTATTTTTCCTCTGTGTTTCTGTTTTTCATTTTTGTGGTTATCTGCCGTTTTCACCTGCTATACTTACTCGCTGGTTCTATATTAAAACATCCCTGTGAAGACTTATAAATAAGGATGCCATTATAAATTCCAAACAAAGCCATGACAGGGGAGTGGTGGGAAATATGCTGAGACAGTTCTTAAGTAAATACAGCCACAGCTACATTATGAGTGTAAATACTGTTTGTGTGCATTTTCTTGTGCACACAGGACTATGCAAATATGCAAAGTCTAAGTCAACTGCACTAACAACCATGTAAAGAATTCACTGAGTCATTCAGCTTAGCTGTAACAGGTAATAGTGCTGCAACATTTAACCGATTAACTGTCAACTATTAAATCAATCGCCAACTATTTTGACAATCAATTTTTGGTGTAATTTAACAAGAAAAAAGTAAAACTTCTTTGATGTTTTGTATTGACTTGTGGCCCTACACTGCCTCATGTTAATGTGATACCGTATTGATACCTGCAGGGGCACTTTGTCAAAAGGGATGAATGAAGTCATTAATTTTTAATCGTTTGAAATTTCTGAAATTCCTTGTAAAAAAACTTTTCCAGTGTTTTACCAAAGAGTTTTATCCTTGTCGTGATGAAAAAAGCCTCTGTGTGGGAGTATATCATAGCACATACTGTTGGAACAATTTGGAACTCTATATATTATAAAATTAACAAAAAATTTGGTGCGGAATATTATGAATTTCAAAAACTCATTTATCACTCCAGTCATCTATAAAATAAAAATACTGGATTTGTTTTGCCCTTTTTCGTTTTGACATCCCTATAAAAGGAAAAATAATCAGTGAAAAAACATTTTCAACATGTTGTTTTATCTAGAAAGTTTTGAATTTGAATGTACAGATAATTTACTACTTGACTAGAGCTGAAACTATATAAATATGGGAATATCTTGTGGAGATGCCTCCAAAGGGACTTCCACAGACTTGGCAAGGAGCACTAAAGCTGTTCTGGAGGCTCGTGTCCCGATACCAAGACACCTCATGTTGGCTTTTCTTTTCATTTGTCACCCAACTATATATGATCCTGACACTTTCTCCTGATAACACACTTCACTGTAGAGGCGCTGTGTGGGTGAGAGCAGGCCTTGGGGGCACATGACAATCACAGGAGAACGACACAACCTGACGCAGGTCAACACATGGCTCCACAGCCCCTTCTACGACTCTGCTCATGTTATTATGCTCCAATGACGCATCATTAACATGCTAATATTCTGCCTCCGGTTGATTTCTGCACTCCAGATCTCACTACGCTGTACTACTCATGAAAAGACAATAACAGGACTATAAAGTGTACACTGAAAGCAGAACTAATGAACTTCCAATGTGTCTTACCACCAGTTAATCAGTGTTTAAAAGATGCTTGTTAGCTGCCCAATGAACACACAAAGGTCCTGGTCCACACTGTTCAGCCTGGCAGCTGGAGGGAAGCAAAAAGGATTTCTATTCCTCTCTTTTTCCCCATTCCAGCACCACCGCTGTGCTTTTTCAGTCTCATCAGATGTCTCCACAGACACGCCTAATCTTCTCATCCCATGCTGCTCCATCTTCCTACGGTCAGTTAACCCAGAAAAAGCAGATTAATGAGAAATTAATCCTTTTAATTCACTGTAAAAGGTCTCCTCTCGTTTTAACCAGATAAACTGCTACCAGACTTTGCCAGTTGATGATAATAAAACATTTAATTAGTAAGGACATTTATATTACAGAGCATGTTCATCTCAATGTGGACTTCAGCTGACAACGACAAAAGGCGAGCTAGAGATGCGATGGCTTAATGGTGATTGTTCTCTCCTTCTGAAGTTCATTCAAGCCATTTCAGATCATCATTTATCTACAATTTTTTTACAGCCGAAATCTGGAGAACACCAGGACTAGTGCTTCTAATGATTAGTCCATCAATTAATTAGTTTGACAGAAAACTAATTAACAGTTTTGTTAGTCAATTCACCATTAATCAATCAGAAATGCCACACATCACTCAACAATTCTTCTAAAAATGTGATTTGCATATTTCTTTTTCTATACTATATTCTATACTCTGATTTTAAAGCCCAAATGATTAATTAATTCATCAAATAATCTCAAAAACCTATCACAATTATAATGAAAATAATGGCGAGTTGCAGCCTTACAACAAACACGAGAGAAACAATTCAGATATGCTTGAGAAATTGGTAAACAAAACTTTTTAAGCAGTAGATTTTTATGCTGGCAAGGGAGTTTCACCAAGTGAAATAGTTTTTCTATATTTGTGATAAACTGTTTCCCATTTATTTCTGAGGAGAGTCACTCAAGAATAACATGCACATGTGAGACTGACGAAATACGCCAGATCCTGCAGCGCTGCACGTATTGCTCCACTGTAGGTGGCTATTTCCTGCTTTGCCCTGTCATTAGCTTGTTATCAGCTACCGGCTTACAGGTGACTCATGCACACAATGAACAATGACACCATACATCAACCGGTTGCCTGGCAGCCAGCATAGCTTTGACTGACTGCAGTAAGAGAGGCTGATAGAAATCTCTGTGGGGAGCATCATGTAACAAAACTTTCTTTCAGAAACTCCACAAGGCATCAAAAGTTACATGAAAGAGCAAATAGACGAATGTGTCCTTGCTTCATTGTGCCTGAAATACTTTTAAAATTGTAACCACAGACTGTGCTTGATGGAGCCAAAAAAACGAGAGTGTCAGGGTTGACTTATATCAAAATGAAGAAAAAATACCTACTGTGGCTACATTAAGACTACGAAAGACTGCTAGACTAATTGACTAAACTCTTTCCTGAATCCAAAAGGTTTTCACCCATTTCTTGTAGTGACTAGGTATGCCTTAGTTCGGAAAGGCTTTCCAGTGGTCTGGAAATCCTTATATTCACTATCATAGATTAAGAAAAAACCTGTGTACAGGAAAATCTGTCATGTTTGACTGTATGTGATGTAGTCTACAGTGTCATTGTTGTGATGTACCTGTGTATTCCCGCTCATTCAACAGACAGAGTAGAAGCCTCTGATCTGTGCCTTCACCATGCTTGGTCAGCAAACACTTCCCCCAGTACTTTCTGTATCTGCTACACAGTAAAAACTTCCAGCAGTTTAGGGAAGTAAAATTTAAAAAAGCATGAATAATGGTGACACCGCAGTATAGTGTGAGAATGAATCAAATTCAGTGAGCATTAAAATTGTGTCTGGTGAGTTACGGTATGTTTTATTTATTTGTTTGTTTTTACTAAAGATAATCACAAAATACCTCAAAACATATTATGGATGACATCAATAAGATAATAAAGGCGGTTTCTGTTTCACTATATGTTTTGGTTTCTTTTCTTACTCATCAAGCAGAGTCAGATTCTGAATGAGATATTTTTTTTTAACTGCACGATATCCAACTCAACAGTCAGACTTTTGTGGATGGTGTAAGCATGTATTACTCAATATGAAAAACAACTACTACTGTTCTTGTGATTCACTCCCAAAACAAGTTTGTTCACTCCATTGTGGGTTTTCTCTCATTTTCTTAAATGAGCATTCAGTAAAGGTTGCTTTGGCTTACTTGCTACTCAAGTAAAACAAATGCCTTCAGAGCTAGTCCAGCAGTCTTATGCTTTCCAGTGTGACCTCCCTTCCAAGTTAGATACCTGTGGTTTCCCTCCATTGTGTTGTCAAGGCAGAGTCAAACCATTTTCACACTGGAGGAGCCAAACCAAAGCCTGTTTTCCTGCCAACAACAGCAGCTGCCATGGCAGCACACTGGGAGGTCCACTTTATAGGAGCAGGTCACTTCTCTAAAAAGGGCAATAAGAACATTTTGCACCTTATGTTCAACTGTGTGTACACACGGATATATGAGAGCGGCTGCCCTGCTGGAATGAACTTCATCACTTAACAACATGCAAATAAAGACTGCACTCCCTCTGCCACTGGCGTTGCTAACCTACAGTGAATTTAATAGAAAATGGTACAAGTGAAATGATTGTGCGTTCATTCTTTATAGCATTTATTTTAACCTGCTTTCAAATTCCCCTTAAAATGATTAGGTAATAAAAAAACAACCAAAATGTGTGCTTGTGTTGCCTGTGCAGCTCTGTCTGTGTGTGTGTGGTTTGGAAGGAATCATCAATTAATCACAGCACACCTACCAGTTTATCACAACAGTCCTCAAATACCTCTACACCACTGGCTCAACCTGTATTAGGTTGCTAAGCAAACTGCTGCCAAGCTGGCAGACACACTGATTAAGATTGAGTCTGCTTTCTGAGCTGAAAAAGCTGTAAATCTTAGGTTTACACAGCAGAGAGAGGGGAGAGAGAGAGAGAGAGAGATCACACTCCAGTGCATTGCTTCAAAGGAAACTTCAAAACTGTGATAGAACACATGGGAGACCAAACCTCCCGCCAGGCAAGCCAAGTCCAAGACAGTACAAAGTCTGCACAGTTTAAGTCTAAGGTGCTTTCAGACCCAGCCTTCATACTGTCTATCTATAAATGATAACACCATCGTTAGCCTTTCCAATCATCTGTTTAACAATATGCCTATTTTTGTTGTGCTTCTGTTGTTGTTTGTTTTGTTGTCCATTTGTCAGGTCATTCTCTGGGGCTTCTGTGCAAAAGGTCACAAGTAGTCCAATCATTATTCAAACCATCAATTTGTGCATTTAGCATACAATAACATGTATTTCACAATTCAAATGGCCAAATTTCTCTACCAGGGCTAGTGAGCAAAACTCCCCCAACATGAAACTTCAGCTGAGCAAAATAAATAAAATATTCACAAGCACTTTAGTAGTGTTTCAATTCACATCACATAGTCTGCTCATATTCCCACAGTCTTCAATAAATGTTAGTGTCACCAAGGGAGGAAAGTAAACCAGTTCAAAACGTTTTCCTCAACTTTAAGTTACTGTTCATTCAATCATACACGTGCCGAATGTAGCAGTGGATCACAGGTAATCCTAAAACACCTAATTTCGTTTTGTACCTGATAGGCTTATTAGATGATAAGCGAGAAAGGAGAAAAATGCAAGATTTTAAAGGGGGATTCTACGCACCCGTATTCTTCTCATCGCAGCCACAATCTCCACTCGGCTGCTCGGCCGCGTCACATCCAGACTGCCGATGTACTGTTGGCAGGAAAGTAAAAAAACATGACAGGTACAACACATTAAAGAAACAACATGGCATTTACTTCTATTTACCGAGTGTCTAAGTTACTTAAGTTAATTATTAACGTTAACTCCGTGCAACTGCAGTCTCTCAACTGTCGACTAAATTAACAACTTGCATAACGTCAGGCCTACTAGCTAATTAAATCTCTCAGAATTAACTTAGATTTCGGTCCCAAAAAAGTCGCCAAACGTTATTTAATAAGTAATTTTGATAAGTCTTTTTAATACAACACAATTTAAAAATAGTACAGTGTTGGTTTGCTGTTTAGACAGGTTCGCAAATCAAAAGCACACGTTATATTTAAATTAGACGTTAATGAATAACGTTAACTAACCGGCTATTTATCTGAACTTTACACATTTGCTTGTGAATTTTACGTTACCTTTGCCTCGAAGTTGATCCCATGCTGGAAAGCTTCCTCGTTGTGCAATGGGATCCTCAAATCATGACCATCATCAACGAGGTTGTACTTGGTTTTTCCAGGCATTTTCAAAGTATTTCCTACTCCGCACTACCACGGGAACCAAGAGGAGAATATCAACGGAAAACGAGCCGTGTGGGTTTAACAGGGATTAATCCAAGAAAAGAAAAAGAAAAAAAAAAACAATTCCAAATCCGGTTAGAAACGTTTCATGTTCCCCATCGCAGCGAACCGTCCCGCCGGCGCGTCACAACGCTACTACACCGCCCTCAACAGCGACCAAGTGTCGGCAACTACTTCACCAGCGCTCCGGCGAACTGCTGCCCTGCTGATATTCACAGCAACAGCTGGACAAAAAAACACACGCAGGCCACCAGAAACAGCGACATGCGGGGACAGATTTGTTTTCACGACTTTTCCTGTGGTGAGTGTGGAAGTTGGTTGGGTCCTGCCTCCTGCTCTGGACTCCCCCCAGCCCGCACGGAGGGAGGGTGTGATTGGAGGAGTCCGGGGATCCCACCTGTTTCTATTGGAACATAGGCGCACCGTGGCTCTCTGGAGGAGGGGCTCAAACTGCCCCGTTCCCCCCTCCTACCCTCAACACACACATTCATGGGAATAACCTGAATGGAACTCACGAACAGAAAGAAGTAGTGTCGCCTCCTGTTTGTTCACATTTCGTTTCTATAACCTTGGCTTTGTCATTTAAACACGTGATACGATACAGCCACAGTTTTAATAAGCACACTAGGTAAAACAAATTACCTGTTGGCTAATATAAAAGGAATCGCTTCTGTTTGACTGAAGAACACATAGTATGGCTGAAAATATGTGGTTTAATCATCACCTGTGAGAAAATGATCAAAGAGGCTTGCTAGGAGTGATGAGAATATGAAACGTTTATATGGGTTTACAGATGGGGTTGATGTGTAGTAAACACAAATGTCAACCTCTGAATAAAATAAAAAGGCAAGGCTACCAACTAGTGGCCATATCTGTTAGCACATAAAGCCTATAGGTATCATAAAATATGAAATTTATATGATTTATTTCTTTCAGTTTTCCTTTCTCTGGTATATACATTAATGAACCCCCTGAATTATTCAACAAAAGGCTTGTATACATTTTTTTATGAATGACTCATCGCTCATAACAGAAACAGAAATAAGCTGACAAAATTTCATTACCTCCTATTTTTTTTTATCCCATTATCTCTTCATAAACTCCCTAATAACCCCCTTAATTCATGTTTCTCTTTTTGCATAATTAGTAGACAGGCTGCTTTAATAATCAAACATGTAGACTGAGAATCACCATCTGAAGCTTCACTTTGGTCTTTCAAGGACTAAATGGAATTTTTCTAAGCTTTTAGGTAACAAAATCAAGGACTTCAATTTATTCTATTCTATGTAAAGCGAATAACAAAGTGACCTCAGATCCCATGGGTTAAAATAAGTATGCTTTTACAAAATAAACACACAGATTAATAGAGGAGAAGTGTGTTTAACTGTCCTCAGTAACATCAAAATGGGACACTGATTCATACTTGCATCCATAGGGGACCGGATCATATTTAAGATGCTGAACAAAGCTGTGGACACTGGCTTTAATTTAAAATATCAAAAGTCAATACATACAGTTGATGTTGCTAATTTAGAACATTTAGAATAATAAGATGCTGGTGTCACACTGAGCGTCCTCCTGTGCAAGCATCTGGAATAAAAACATCTAGTCAGCAGACAGAGCTGTGTTCATGTTTAATGCAGTCATCATGTTGTATAATGCACAGACCATCTGTGTCACCCTGGGAGTAAAGAGGCAGCGCTCGCCTAAAGGTGGTCCCAGGCGAGCAGGGAAGGGGAAGTGGGGCAGCAGTAATTCACATTCTCAACACCTCTTTAGAAAATATATAAAGTACTGCTGCTAATGGTGTCCTGAGGGCTCGTGCGGTGGCAGAATGATGATGTATGTGGTTGGTTCAAAACTGGCATCTGGCTGCCAGATTATGTCACATCTCAGTCTACAAGCTTTAACTGAGCCTCAAGTTTTCAAGCACAATGTTTGTGCAGTGAGGCCCAAACAGCACTCATATTAATGCCTCTTTTTTTTTCCATATTCAGTATTTTGAACAATATCTTCTTGGCTATTTTTCCTTTAAAAGTCCCCGAGGTCGTGACCACCTTGCTCTCATGACAGCAAAACAGCTAGATGGCAGACAAGCCCAACTGCTGTCTCTGCATGAGGAATTATTGCTAAATACAACCAGTCCCCCTCTTAGGGACCCTATGGGCTCTTAAGGCTCTTTAAAAAAGGATTGAGAGCAACCTAATCCCTGCCAGGTCTTCAAATACTTGTTGATCTGTTGATTAGGGCTTTGGCTTTTAAAGCATATGCTTCCTACATGAAGTAAGTTTTGGAGATCAGTGCACAATAACAGCATGGTTCCACTTAAAAGCCAAACGGCAACATGTAAGGCTTTCACAGCCACATGGAAAAGATATGGCAGCAATGCTGCGGTCTAGTGTTGGTGAGTTATACCACAAAGCTTTCAATTTGGGCAATTTGGACTTAGTTTCTACACAATACCATTAATCCTTCATAAGCCAGTGTGTGTTACATGTATTAGACAGGTCACATGTAATGATGTGTTTGCCCTCAGGTAAGGATGAGGTAAATGTATGAGGTGACTTACTGTATGTCAAACATTGGTGACCTGTTGAGGGTTTACGCCGCCTCTTGCCCAGTGCATGCTGGGATAGTATGTATAGTGGATAAATTTACATACTCCAAATTCGGACACACACAAAAAAAAATGGCAGTCCAGATAGTGGGGGTGGTGATGGAGCAGCCACTTAACCCCTAGCTGCTCCAGAGGCATGCGACCTCTGACATATATAGCAATTGTAAATTGCTTTGGATAAAAGCGTCAGCTAAATGAATAAATGTAATGTACTCTATATACCAAATAGTGACTGATTTTGGACACTTCCTGAGACTATTTTCACACTATTTCTGAAAACAAATTTTTTCCTGCATTCACACTAAGCTGGTATTTTTCACATGCAAAACTGAACTTTTCAAAAGTGCTGTCTTGAGCTGATTAATCTGAACACACCAGCCTCACGTCTCAGTGTGAGTGTCTCAGAGCTTTGGTTTTCTTTTGGTGCCAACTCCATTCAGTGTGAGGTCAGTGTGTCAGCAGGAGCCCTGAATCTCCGCCACAAGCAACAGCAAGCACACCCACAAATGACAGTGTGGGATACTGCCGGCGCACACATATGCACACATTAGTGCACACACACACACACACAGCCAGACACACGTCTTGAGGGCCTCTTAAGCTGAATTAATAATGGCAATTTTCAAAGAATGTGGGGCACACAACTAGAGGAGTGGATTCACTTTTCCTAGGAGAGTTTCTTTGATAAAGATAAGAAGGGAAACAGTGGGACAAATAATCACAACAATACATGTATAATTGTGCCTGAAGCTGTGTCACAACATGGACTATTAGTGGAACAGAGAAATCGCAGCTCACGCTCAGGGGTGTGATCCATTATCCAAGAAAGGAACATGTTCAGCATAGTTTTCATTTTAATACTTCCGTTTGGACAGTTATTAGATTGCTTAGATGTTTGGAAAAGAGTGACTCCAGGGCTCAGTAATAACTTTATGGAAGTGCAACCAAAACCTATTGCACTCATCTTATTGCAGTGCTTATTTAAGATGTGCTTTGTTAGTGACATTTATTCCAAAGTGTGGCATGGTCGATAGAGCAGCACTCACAGTCAGGGTATCTCTAAAGTCAGTAGGATTCATCTTCTGGGCACAATGAAGGTTTCATGGCAATCCATCCAGTAGTTGTTGGGATTATTCAATCTGGACTGAACTGGTGGACCGATCAGATGACATTGCCATCAGTTTACAGGAAGACTCCTAGTATGAAATGGCTTTTTTAACAGTACTGAAGCAATAATAAAGACTGGTTGTTCCTAAACGTGTTGCCTTAAATTGAAAAAGTCCTACTTGTGATCTCTCATAACCGGTCAAGGCTATAGTGTAGACATAAGCTGTGAGTTCTTCAATCAACGAGTTATTTCCTACTCCAATTATCTCATTTAAATGATTTTTACAAGCCTCAAGAAGGGTCCAGTATTTCTCAAAAGAAGATAAAACATTTTTGAGAAAAACCTAAAAATATATACTTTTTTTGTGTAACAGAGGTATCTGGTGACCCCTCAAATTTTTCTTGAGTTCAGAGCTCGCCCGAGGCAGCCCTAACTTTATGTCAAAGAGGAAACTCTTAAATGTGGATATAGTGTCTACCTCCCAAATCCAAAGCGGGACCTGATTCCACTAGAGAGGAGCTTGATAGCTGAAGGCTCTCGCTCCCATTAGACTAGACTCTATAGCATCCACAAGTAACCCTGCATCCTGGGAGAATAAGGTTCTAGTGGGGTAATAAGGTACTATGAGCTCTTTAAGATAAGGTGGTGCCTGACCATTAAGAGCTTTGTAGGTGAAGAAAAGGATTTTAAAATATATTCTGAATTTTAAAGGAAGCCAATGCAGAGAAGCAAATACAGGGGACATGATCTCTTTCCCTGGTTCTCGTCAGTACACCCGCTTCAGTATTCTAGCTCAACTGGAGAGTCTTAAGAGACTACTGATAATAAAGAATTGCAAGAATCCAGATTAAAAAGAACAAATACACAGACTAGTTTTTCTGCATCATTTTGAGACAGGATGTGTCTGGTTTTTGATTTTTGCAATGTTACAAAGATGATTGTTTTATGTGTGAGTTAAAGGACGTATGCAGAATTTTCCTGAAGAAAATAAAGTTAAACATTATCTCAAGTCAATATGTTTATAACACGACTCTCTGTTGCAGATTGATATATATATCTGTGAAGTGAAAACAGAAGTAAGGGCGGCACCATGTGGACACACTATGAAATGCAGAACACTTCTCTGACCAAAATAATCTATTTATGTGAATTTGCAAAAGAAAATTCACATAAATACCTAGAAAACCTATTTATATAATGTATTTGCACCATCAGATTGTGTTTTTAGCTTGAATTACCTCTACAAATAAGATCAACGATCCTCTTTATTACTGGTATGTCTTAACAGTGTGAATATTTCATTCTATACATTCATTTTATTGCGTCCAGAAAACACAGTTTAAGACTGATGTATGACTGAAAAGAAAAGAAAACATGTATTTGCACATTAGAAACAGTTGAAAGTGACTACATCTCAGCATTTCCTTCAATTAATTACACTGAGAGAACAATGCTAAGCGTCCAATACAACACTTACTGTATGCAACTTTATGAGTGAGTTTTCTTTTCCTTGGATCACTCAGTATTGTCTAACAGTAAACATTAGTGACTGTGTTGCTTGGCAGCCAGAGGACTCTTTTATAAATGAGTAAATTAATTTGTATTCAACCAGACTCCCCTGGAGACTGAGGTCCAATTGGTTCTCCTGAACTGTTTCACATTCTCTCAGTCTACCAAGCACATTGTGTGTTTCAGCCTTAACAGGCCAATGAAATTGCCGCCACAAATCACAGCAATGCTTTTCTGTTGTGGGCCCCTTGACTCAGTCTGGTGCCTAACTCACAGCAGTAAACCTATCGAGGGCAAGAGGTGTGATTCATTTTCAATCTGATATAATGGCCAGCAAGAAACGTCTTGATGAGATATGTCTGCACACACATTGAGATTGAGATACACACAATAAACCCAGCACACCATTTAGTTGGACGGGTCATTGAAACTTCCACACAGAATTATTTACAATACATTCTGCAATAAAAGTTAAAGTTGCAGCTGTTCGGGAGCTTCCACTGTGCCACTTTTTCTATGTACGATACAGCGTTGACATCTGCTGTCATGATTTTCCTCGATACACTTTTCCACCATAAAGCTGTGAATTAGTTTACAGGATCATTTATTATCTGTGTGGAGTTTTCACAACTTACTGTAATCTTTTTCAACTGCCATCTTCACATGACTGTGATGTACTTTTCATACTGTGTTTGTTTCTTACTTGTCATCATCTTCAGCCTATGAATTGTAGTCATAGACTGTAGCTAAAAATTGTGATTAACTTGTAAAACTGTTACTGTGTTAACTTAATACTGTGTGTATTAAAATGTTTACTTAACTAAAATAAACAATACTGTAATTTAAGTCCTACATTTAAAATTGTAGGATCGATATTAACAACAAATTTTGTTAATAATTACATTAATAGCCTACATTTTATATTTTAATAGCCTCTATTTTACTTTCCCCGCGACCCTACGCAGGATAAGCTAAATTTGAATACTTCTGTATAGCCTATAGCTGTAGTTTGCTGCTGTATCTAGTAGGCCTACCTAGCTCTTAAATGTACTAAATATGGTGCAGTAAAAACGGAGCTTACATTACATTACATTACCCTACTGAAGCGAAAGTATCGCCTCAGCATTATATTGTTCGTATTTAGTCAATTTGTGGCACTCTCTTTGCCATTCTGTTATGGTTATTTGTTTAACAATGTATTCTGCTGCCGCTGAAGTGAAATACAATTATTTGCGAAACCAAACTGTAGGCCAACACTGTCAATGAAGAGCGTAGCCTGACCTGTTTTATGACGATCCAGCATCCGCGGTGGATTGAAAATTTTGCCGTGACCCGGATTCGAACCGGGGTTGCTGCGGCCACAACGCAGAGTACTAACCATTATACGATCACGGCGAGCCACTCCCGAGTGCAGGAGCCGATAGGGGACACCTGAACCACAGCGTGTAAACATGGAGGAAAAACGCGTTGGTTCTCTTACTTTGTTGTTGCAGTAGAACACAGTTCTGCTTATCACATCTCAGTGTGTTGAGCTTCCTGTTAGTTCAATTTTCATGTTTAGCCCGTATGCAAGTGAACAGAAACATTATATTTTTATTTAGCCTACTTAGCCAATACTTTGGATAATTATCCTTCCATTATTATTGTGGTGGTAGTCTATGGTAAGAGTCGTGTATTGCCCAATATAATGTATCTTAAAAAGACATTAAACCTAAAGTTAATGTTGCAACTCACAAAAATATAAAAATATGGAAGCAAATATTTAAAGAAAAATGTTTTAGCATGAAAACAAGGAATTAGCATTTCAGATATGTTAAATCAGTAACATGAAAAAACTGTACACACTGTACTCAAATCTGATCATTTACAATATCTGCCAGTCTTTGTACAACAACAAACAATATGGAAGAAATCATACAGAAAACCGGGTTCATTTTACGGAAAAAAAATAGTTTAACAGTGATTAATATTATCAAGTTACTAAGTTACCAAGTACATCAAAAATCTTTGAACAAGCGTACAATGTGAACATTATTAATCTTAAAATTAAGGATATTAAAATCACTTTGTGTTTCTGAGAAATGCACCACCAAGTCCTTTATAATAATCAATAAAACATTAGTGTGAGACTGTGGAACTCTCTTCAGATAAACTAAGACAACTGGGCCTCCTCCTCTGTCATCTACTAATGTCAAAATATTGATGCAAAGCTAATGGATAATGGATTTTGTCACTCCTATTCTTGTCTTACTTTGAATTGGAGGATAATCATGCTGTTAAGTTTTGGGTAATGCTTTTGGAGATGTATGAGATAGGCAGGTAATTTAGTTAGCTGTAAGATAAACCTTGAGCCTAGTTCTTATAGCCTTTTTTTGGTTTAGATTGTGTAAAATTGGCACCATTTAAAGCATGCTGAATTGTCCATTAGCAATTCCTGTTAGCAATGGATATACAGACAACTATCACTGGATTGCTTTGATACTGAAGAAAACTTAAAAATGTGATTATTCTCAGGCAAGTTCTGGAGGGACTTACAGACATTTATTCATAGAGTATCTCTGTCTTATAATGTCTCTCTGTCCATCTGTGCCTCACAGTTCACAATTTGCTCACACTTACATCAACGTAACCTTTTACGATAAATCAAATAATCATTAATTTAAGGTGGTTTAAAAAGTTACAATTCCCATGTGATGCCAGAAAATGGTACAACTTCCTGTTATGTAAATGCTTTAATCAAACAATAAATGTAATCTGTTGGTACAACTTACTGCCCTCTCTGGTTTTAATTATAGGTTACAATTTATTGTCTTAACTAATTACAACTTGCAGGAAAAATGTAGTTTAAAAATGTAGCTGATCAAAGATCAACCCTCGTAGTCCAGCTAATTAGAGCTTGAGTTTGTTTAAGCCCAGATTGTGTGTGTGTGGCCCGGGGCAGGAGCTGGCTGCCGGGGAAGATCTAAGAGGAGCAGGCTGATCCACCACGGTCCCAAGGGAGCCCCGTGGGTTGGAGACAGTGAGGTCTGAGCTGGGTGCGACTGAGTGCATGTGCTCATGGGGGTGCAGGTGCGTGTGGTTGTCATGCTGATGCCCCGTGTGCCCACTGTCTGCTTTTGCGTGGGCTTGCTCCTCCACAGCGGCAGCCTACAGAGGAAGAGAAAAAACAAAGACACATTGTGGCTCATTATTTCAGCCTCTACTGAAGAAAATGTAAAGGAACATGTTGATGAGAGTGGTGAGACTGTACCATAATACTCTCTCTCTTAAGACACTGAAAAGCACTGTTTGTGGCAGAATTGGATTGTATTTCTCTGTGTTTTCATCACTACAAGCAACCCTTTTCACTTTACACACAGTCTTTGATTCAGTGTTAAACTATATTGTCTTCTGGAACTTTGAAGAAATCTCTAAAAGCCTTCCTTCCGTCATAAATCTAAATTTCAGATATCAGAATATCAAAGATACAATTAATAGATTGGTAGATGGATTACAATAATTATTTTGTTGTATATGCACATTTAACATTTTGAAGATCAGATATATTAAGTCCTATTGTGTGGTGCATCACCGCAGTTGAAGCAGGTACCTGAGGTTCGTAGATCTCACACTTCACCTCTACAGGCTTCTGATTTTGAACTGAGCTGTCCTTCTTTCCGACAGAGAGTCTGATTTCAAACTGGTCCTCATGGGCCATGTGGGAGCCCAAACAGAAGCCTCTATGCTGCGAGAAAAGAAGTCAAGAAGAGCTGAGCCTGACTTTACAAATTAGTGCTGACATGTTGTTTGAAGCCAGAAAAGATTCAGGTGGCGTGCACGAGCAACAACCACCACAACTAAGACTAGACACAGAAAAAGTATTAAAATAAATGAGCTATTAAGCTCACGACCACGAGCACCACCACCATCAGCTTAAGTTATTTTTTTTATTTAAACAAGACTATATTTCTTGGGAGTTCTTAGAGCTCTCTTCCATCAATACCATTTAAACAAATAAGCATCTAGCATCCAAACTGCATATCAAAATGTCACATCCAACAATATATTTCAGCTTTAGACGGTAGAAATCCCAGTTTTAAGAACTCGTATTTTAAGAGCCTTCATATATTTTTGTGTGTGTGTGACTCACAGCAAACTGACAGTCCATAGGTGGGCAGTTGCTCAGTTCATTGACATCTGTTTTCTTTGAACACACAGTCTCCAGAATGGTGAACTCCACAAAGTACGATGGACCAACAACCCACTGACACCCAAGGACAAAAAGACATAATGCACATACACATACATGGACAAGTGTAAGTATACTGTACACCTGTGAAATGCTTTCCAAAATGAGAATGTTAAAGTCATTTGGTTGGAAAGATGTAATTCAGTCAAGATTTCTAAACATATACTTTCTCACTCAGCTACCAAATATAATCAATCTCCAATGATACTTTTCAAAGAAAAAAGACACAAGTTGTGCCACATTTAAGTGGCTAACCCTTTTAAGATCACAGCATTATGGAGGTGTAGACTTGAAGGATGAATCTGATAATAACCAACAAAAAATATTTTCTTTACAAGAGACACATTGTCCATCATCCTTAAGTTGATTACTTTGTTTGTTTCTTAACCTGTGAACTGGCTCTCGTAATGTTTTCCACAGTAAAGTAGTTGGCCAGGCGGCTCTCTTCATTGAACCTCTGCAGGGAGAGATTGGCTGTCTCCTTGATGACGGGCTCATTCAAGTTTTCAGCTGTGGGACAGTCCGGACACACACCCACCACTGCAGTGGCAGGAACTAAACACAAGAATTATATGGGTCAAAGGTCAATGGTACGTAGCTGAGGAAAAGTGTTTGTTGAATGGTGTGCATGTTCTCCCTCCCTAACCTCCATCCCACAGTATGAACCCTTTAAGCTATCTTCAGCTTCCCTCTGACAGCATGCTTTACTCAGGTGTGTTCTCCTTCACTAAGCCAAATTGCTGACAAAAAGTAAAATGATTATTTTATCACTGATATATATATTCACTTAAATATCCAACTGCAACTCTGCATTTAGGGATAGTGATGTTTACCTGACTTAGGGAGGTATTTCGGGACAGAGCATATATAGAGAAAGAATTCAACATATCTGAGCATCTTTAATTTCACACCTCACTAACATTTCCAAATTCAAAGCGGTAAAGAAAAGACTTGCAACACTTTCTAACACAGAGACTTAGAAAATGTGTTTCTGTCCCAGATGAGTGTAAATAACACCGTTGATCTACCTTCACGGAGTGCACAGGAGTAACTTTGAAGTTTGACATGAGAGTCGACGTAGGCAGATAACTCACACTCTCCATACACCTGAAGGACACAAACACACAGATTTTATTAGAGACCCATGTACATAGAACAAAACTGATAACCAGGTCAGCAAACAAACAATGGAAATTTTACACTGAATGGAATTTTGACTTTGCTAATTATCTTCTTTCTTTTTTTTTAAGCATCAATAACATGCAAGCGTTAAACAAAGCAGCATTTTGGCATCAGTCTACAGCCATATTTTAAGGGATTGAGTTATAGTTTGGTCTTGGTTTGAGGTTAGGTTTGCTGTGGCCATTACTCAGTAACGCGTCATTGTAATATCATTACTGTATATCATTACTTTTCCAAGTAAAATGTAGTATAAGGGATTACTATTTCCAAAACAGTAATAATATTACTATTACTAATCCAAGTAAAGCTGCATTACTGCATTACCAGAATGCGCCATCCAGCCAGTAATGCATGTACTTGTCGGGAGAAAGTGAATATGCATGTGCAGAAAAACAGTCTCTCCAAAGTCGGGATTCACTTGCTTTATTTTAAAACATACTCCTTGCTGCTGTTATCAATATGATCTTAGTAAAAATTTGGTAGTGACCGCTTAATAACGTAACAGGTAATGTAACTCGTTACTTTTAAAACCCAGTAATAAGTAAAGTGTTATTATTACTTTAAGGAATAATAAGTAATTAGTTACTTATTATTCCTTAAGTAATTAAAATTTCCAAGTAATTTGCCCATCACTGGCTGTCGCCCACAAAAAAAGCGCTCATTGTGTTGATACACCACCATGTGGCACTTACTGGAACGTCACCAATGTTTCTCACTTCACACTGTTTCCATGGTTTCCTGCTGGTGATGTGGCATTTGGTCTCCATGACATCAATGATCAGTTTGTAGAATGACCCACCTTTCTCCTGGGGATGAGCGTGCACACACACACACACACACACACACACACACACACACACACAGTTAGTTTTTTTCTTATTATTTGCTTCTTTGCTCTGCAAACAAGCCTGCTGCCCCACTGGCTGTTTACACCCTCTTTCTGCAAATACTGTTGCACCTTTCCAAGATGGTGTAGATGTTTTAGTGCGTGCATGTGTGTGTGTTTGCCCTCACCTTTTCAGGAGTGTGAGAGAGGTCGTATAGTCTGTTGAGGCTCAGGATGTATCCATTTGTCCGGTCCTGGTTGATCTGCTCCAGGGCCTCTTCTGCCACCCTCACCACCTCAGGACTGTTGCAGCCTGGAGGGTCTGGCCTGGCAATTCCCTCCTGCTGCAGCAAAGCCAGACACAGGACCAGCAGGTACACATTCATCCTCTAACACCCCACCGCAATCACACACATAGACTTACACAGGCCCCGGTCTTAGGTCTTCCTTTCTAATACCTATAATCCTAGTTTTTACAGACACGGTTTGGACAGACACATGAGGCTGATGCTGGACTTTCTCCTCTTCCCCAAAGGATGAGCAAACAGCTGCTATCTGCTGCTCTGTAGGCCAACGGCTGGCTCAAGGGTCATAGTGCACTGGGCAACAGGGGAAATGAACTCAAAGAAAAGTTCATGTAATCCAGTGCACCTAATTTAATTTCTTTAATGTGACACCATCATCAATGAAAATGCTGCAACATGTTCCAAACAGCCTCATTTAAAGGAAAGCCTCATCAAAAACCTGCTGTGTCTTTTGGGTTTTGGTACAAGGAAAAGTCGAACAGTTACAACAGAACTAAAATCAAAATGTAGAACCTTTGCAAACAGCTACTGAAGCTACTTCTCTCAGTGTCCAAACACATTTTTTGCCATAAATTTAGCTAAACACATAACTTTCTTGTGGTGCTAGCACAGTTAACTGTTTACCTTTGTCAGACTTAACTACTTACACTGAGTGCACATGACAAATTAAAAACAAATGCAACCAGCTAGTGTGTTAGCAATGATGCAGCCAAACATTTTTTAAAGGGTCAGCCAGGCTAAAAACAGTTTTCACTTTGTCGTTATTGTTGTTTTTCCCCCCATGTGGCACAGCAATGTAGACCAAATAGTATTTTGGGTCACTTGCTGCTTCTGTTTAGCTATGAGTCTTGGTCTTTATTGGAGTATTTCTTTAAAGGAATTTGATCTGATCATAAAAAAATAAAAATGCTTGACCACACATTAGTGCACAAGTATTGTACATTATTTCTCAAGTTTTTATCATTGGCCTAGATTCAATCCTTACCTGCAAATTAAAAAATGTGTCACTTTTGCAACAAATCAGAATTGCAGTCCGTTAAGTGTGGGTTTTGTATAAGGGCTAATGAACACTTATAAAAGCTGTTTGCTAAGTGTGTAAAACTGACGTTAACAATAAATGGCCACAGAGATAATGTACACAGAGTAGGTGAGTGTAGTTTATACTAGGGATGGCCAGATTGATACTGCAGGGTTGATACTTTGATACTAAGCTACTCATGAAAAACTACAAAATGTAAGTGGCTGCATCTCTCACGGCATATTAGGGCCAATGTAGTTAAAAAATAATGATGAAGCTGGGTGACTCGGGTAATATTCTGAGAAAAAACTCCAAGATAAAAGTCAAACATTTATGAGAAAAAAACTACAATATTCTTTGAGATTAAAGTGGCAAATTTACATGAAAAAAATAATTAATAATAAATAATTAGCCCCCTCCCCGGGCTCTGTACGTTTGTTTTGTAACTTACCTTCTTTTAACCTACACTGGCCCTAGTTGGACGTTGTTGCTACCAAATGTTTTCAGTACGTTTGTGTAATGTTTGTGCCAATAAACAGCCCTGATACATTTAGCTGGCCTGTGTCACATGACTGTAGAACCCATGTGACCTAAGAACCAAACCAGTCTTTTTTTAAATGTTTGCACACTTTCTCATGAAACCTGTGAAAGAAAGGCAGAAAGGAAATGTGGTGTGGTGTGGAGCTATTTTCACCTGTTGATAACCCTACCCTACAGTAGGTGGTGCTATGCCAACATGATGAATTTAAATAGGATTACTAAATGAGTCTAATTCACTAGAAATTTTGTCAAACCTTCCTTACATAAACATATTGTAGATGTTTTTTCATGCCGTTTGGTTTGAATGATGACACTAGTGAGATAAGTGACCGGAAACACAGGGAGAGTATGTTGTGTGGGGGGACAAGTGTATTAAATCAACACAAAATGGATCTAGATAAATCCCAGAAATACTGATTAAGTATTTGTGCTATCTAAGAAGAGTAGACCACTGGACTTGGTCTTCAGATATCTTTTATCAAGTCAAGTTGCCCTTGATTTTAACCCTCCCTGGATCACAGAGAATCTTCACTGACATATTTGTTGTATCATTTATTATTTTTTTTGCAGTCAAGAACAGATAACATACAAACAGAAAACTTTCATGTTTTCCAGGATGATTTTATTGTGACTCAGAATGACGAAGAATGTGGGCATATTGTGGTCAGTTTTCACAGTTTTGTTGTCTCTGAGGATTGTAAAAAAGAAATGATCAGTTAAGTGGTGAAGTGTCTGGAGAAAATCTGTTAAATGTTTTCCGGTCTTCATTACACTTCAGTCTGAGTTTTTAAAGATCTGTTTAGTTCCCAAGTGAGATCCGTGGGCCACCTTACGCAGCTGGCTTGAACATGGGGTCTTCAGCAAACAGTTTCTCGACCAGAGTGGCTCCTGCCACTCGGGGACTGCACTGGGCTGAGACTGAGGTGGGGAAGGCCTCGATGGTGGGTTCCATCTCACTGGGGATCTGTGGGTCGGGCTTGAGGGGTAGTGTGACTCCCACCTCAGGGCCACCGGCGGGGACATCGGGGAAGGAAGGCAGGGTCATGGGCTGGTCCATGGCGGGCAGCATCCTCACCATGCCTTTTGGGTGGTCGTGGGTTTCATTCTCATGGTTGTGCTCGTGGTGATGGTGGTGGTGCTCGTGGTCGTGCAGATGACCGTGATTGTGGTCATGGTCCAGAGCGAGCTCGTGGTCATGCTCGTGGGTGTGCTCGCCATCGGCGTGCTTGTAGTCGTGGTGGTGGTTTGGGGAGTCGCCGGAGTGGTTGTGTGCCTTGGCGTGATGAGTGTGCACATGATCGTGCCCATGTCCGTGGTCATGGGAGTGGCTGTGAGCGTGCCTGTGGGTGCTGTCTGCGCCATGGTCGTGTGTGTGGTGGTGGTCGCTGTCGTCAGCGTGCTTGTGGGTTTTGTCGTGATGGGTGTGGCTCTTGGTGTGGTCGTGTACGTGGTCGTGTGTGTGTGTCTGGTCAGCACCGTGTGCGTGGTCATGGGTGTGGCTGTGTGCATGTGTGTCGTTGTGGCTGTGGTCGGTCTCTCCGCCCAGCAGGTGCAGTTTCTTCTCTCTTTCAGCAGCCTGTAGAACATGTAAAGATAAAACGAGTGATGTGTCGTACATAACAATTTGGGTAAACTGGTTGATTTAAGATAAATACATAACATCAACTGCATAAGAAGAATGCAAAGCCAAAGTCCAAGTATGAAGTCTTTCTGATCAAGTTGTGAAGGAGAATTTTACTTAAATACAACTTGGGTCTTATTGTGTGGTTATCTTTTCCATACATTAACATCGTTATCACCAAAATAAGATCATCGCTTTTATGAAGTCAGGCAGTGTAAAACAACCTGTCTGATCGTTTGAAGGAACAAGTTCTTGCTCCACTGGATGTCACCGTGTTCCCAGATCTTTGGTGTTAGAAATGATGATGAAAACAAGACCTAAATCTGAATTATCTTGAACATCAAGTCTAAAATCTTTGAGATTACCCAAACCTTACAAGCAATTGCCATCAAGATGTGTATGAATGCTGATTATTAAAATGACACTTGGTGTGTAAATACTTTTCAGAATTCATTCTTGACCTTGTAAACACTAGTTTGAGCAAAAAAAACTTAAGCTAGTGACATAACTGGACCACAAGTTATTTTCTGAACTTTCAACCACCTTTTTTGGTCTAAATAATTCAAAATGTTTATACATGGTGTAAATACCATTTACATAGCTGAGACCATTTCAAAGCAATAAGTACTAATAATAAAATTTCAAAATCTGTGGTTATGCAAAGCCTTAGCTTTGTTCTGGTATTCTACCAAACTTGACGTTTTTATCTCAAGTCTCAAGTCAAGTCAGATCAATAGGGACAGAGTCAAGTCTTCTTTTTTGTTACTCAAGTCTACAGATCTAAAAGAATGACATTTGATTTTTTGCTATAATTAAAATCTTATAAATTGAATTATGATACATTTACAAATAATAATAATTCATGTCTGTTTTTCCTTTTACTAAAGATACAAAATACAACAACAATACAAAAGTGATAAGTAAATCAATGTGACACTATGTGTTTTATCATGGCCTAGTGAGTCTTACCTCAGGCTCATAGATTTCACAATCTACACTGGTGTCACCATCACCAGTGGGAGAGTTGAAGAAGGATGCCTTACAGAAGCCCTTGTGCTGTGGAGAGCAGAGAACAGAAAAAAAACAGGTGAGAGAGGAGAGAGTGGATGCATGGTTATGCCTGTGGCTTCACTAGAGTTGAATAAACAGAATTTTAGAGTAATCCTCTGCTTTCCTAAACTTACTCACTGATATGAACTCAAAACACACTGATCTAGAGCAATGCGCATAACAAAAGGATGCTTCTGGGCATCTTTGGTTACTGCATTAAAAACTCAAATAATCCCCATATTTATTACACAGACAGAATAAAAACTGGCTTCAATTTGATTTTTTCTCCAAGAAGGTTCTGTGAGGATTTAAGTCAAATACAGTTCTACTCAAGCATGTAATAGTAGGAGACACAGCGTTGAGAACTAATTGACCAAAGTACTAACTGACATGAAGGATTACTATTTCTCTCTTTAACATGCAAAACAAATAATGAAAGTTAAAAGAAACAATCCATTTGCTCAAGATACAATATTCTAAATAACTGTAAAATAACATTTTTTCATGACTCACTGCAAACTCGCACTCCATGAGGGGGCACTTTTCAGCTGTCACTGCTTCTGTGGTCCTGGGGCAGGTGGTCTCCTGGATGGTGTACTGTACGTTGTAATACATCGACATGGCCATCTGAAGAAAGAAAGAAAGAAAGAAAACTTTTAACAAAGGGTTAGGCATAACAATGTGAGATATTTGTTCAGGAGTTGGAACACACATAAGTTGCGAGTTCAAAAGGACTGGTCATGAGGATTGAGAGGGAAGCAGTGCACTTAATCTTAATCTCCTCAATTTTGTTCAACTTTACGTTATCAGTATCAAGTTCGTTCCACCTTCTAGAAGTATTATTTCTGATAAAGTGAGGACCTGCTGCATTTCATTTCACTCCCCCACTCCTACAATAACTTTTTCAATGTTTGTGGGGAGAAATGCTTTTGGGATTTATCCACAATTTACTTTTCCCTAAGGTTTAGAAATTTGTTTGGAAATTAGGAAAAAGCGCTGCGGTATTGGCCTCAGGATCATCCGTCCTCCCTCTCAACACAAGTAGTGGAATTCGGCATCGGTCACCATATTATCTGCATGACCATGTGTTCATAATATATATTGTACAAAATACTGAAAGATGGGACAATACAGCATGTCCCATGACATCTTGGTGGACAAAACTTACCCCGGCAGAAGCGCGGGTGACTTTGAGTAGAGCAAAACGATTGGCCAACCCGCTCTCCTTGTTGAACTTCTCCAGTGAGAGAGTCACAGTCTTCTGAATCTGATCATTGTCCATGCCGATAAGAGACGGACAGTCAGGACACATCTCAATCAGCTTAGCTGCAGGAACTGAGCAGAGAGAAAAGTAGTTTTGAATGTGCTCATATCATGAGCTTGTTTTACCCTGCACACAGTTATTTAATTAGAAATCTGTCATACATTTCACTTATTTACAAAACAAGAATCAAACCAGTCCTGACTGAAAGTGAACTGAATGGATGTGGAACTGTTTGATCCCATTGGCAGAATTAAAAACTTATACTACTTAATGTATACTCAGTGAGTGTGGGACGAAATGTCTTATTTCATTTAAATTTAAAGAAAATCATGAGTTGTATTTGCTTTTATTGTTAATATTCCTTTTTACCTGGTCTGACAACACAGTTGTATTTGTAGAGACGCACCACTCTGTGCACCATACTGATGAAGACGGCAGCTTTACACTGTCCATATACCTGCAAAGACCAATACAATAATAAGCACATAAAGTTTTTTTGTGTGTGCTGCACATATACAAACAAAGAAGATTTGACAAATATTTAGATTTTTATTTTCAACCACCTTGTGATAACAAAGTTCTTTGGTTTCTTCTTGTGCTAACATAATAACTAGTCTTTTTGGAAGAGCAAGAAAATATAATGCTTGTTCTCCTAATACAGTAAGACATGCTGATTTAAGTTAGGCATGCAAGCTACTGAAACTGAAAGAGAGAATAGAAAAGACTTGTGCATGAATGTGGGCATAAACACGTTTGAGTATGTGTGCATGCAAGTTTGTGTGTGTACATGTGTTTTCTAACCGGTGTGTCATGGGTGGAACGAGCCTCACAGGTCTTCCAGTCCTTCCTGCTGATAACACTGCAGTTGGTCTCAACAACATCCAGAGTCAAGTAGAAAACCACGCCGTTCTGTCCCTGTGACACACACACACACACACATACACATGTCATGCAATTATCAAGCAATAACAACAGTCAATAACATCCGAAAGGAAATTATCTTTCACTGGGTAGGGAAATTATAGTTCAAATGACTGATGACAAATAAAACCCTAAAGAAGTTTCCACCGTCTGTTTCTAATCTTCCCATGACAGCGATTACCCTTCCAATAAGCCTTGTATCACCTGATCTTTCACACAATCAAAACAGATCTGTCTTTTACGTCACAGCTGACACGTCATCAATAACATCCCTGGCTTAAATGTTTGATGTCTGGTTCGTAATTACGCTCATAATTAGCTTATAATGAATTTCGAACCTGAAACTAATTTAGGGATGACCTGCCAGATGAGCAGACTGAAATCTGATTTATCATTTTTAATCATCTTTAGTCACTTTCCCTTAATCATCTCACATGAGCTGTCTTTGTCTTAGCTTTTTATGTATTGTTAATTAGTTCCTTGCTTGGATTTTGTGTTTTTCAGGGTTACACGGAGTCTCATTTGTTCTTACTTGTTACTGTAATCTCTTGCGAACACCACGGATTCACTACAATTAAACATTTGTGGTTGGTCACTAGAAAAAAACCCAGTGTGGGTTTCAATGAAGAGTTTCATGGTCTCATCATAGTAACCTGGATCTTATTTGTACAGTTTTGGGCTTCATACCTATTTTTTATAATCATCTTTTACGTGTCATCTCAACTGTAGACATACATTATTTTTAACAAACAACATTTTCTCTTAAACCTAAACCTTTACTTTAAGTGAAAACAAGAGTGGAGATTACACATAACTGCTCTCTTGGTTCTACCTTAACCAATAATGTTTCACACTTGTGCACTTTACAATGATATAGACAAATGGACACTTTAGATAGTAGCCCCTTCAAATTCTCTCTTAAATAACTGATAAATAATTGGCTTAAACTAGGGATTTATTTAATGGAATCTGTTGTAAAGCAGCCAGTTTGTTTGAATAGCTGAACAAATTGGAGATGTGGCCAGCGATTCAAAGGTCTCACACTGGAGTAACTTCCTAAATAACCTTGGTCTACTCTATAGGAAAACAGTATACTTCATCAAGAATATCAAATTAGTTTGCTTGTGTTCAGTGTTATGGTTGCACTCAGTGGCGTGACTCACATGTTTCTTTGTGTGGACATTGGACAGGTGGTGCAGGCTGAAGATGTAGCCCTCTTGCCGGTCCTGGTTGATTTTGGTGAGAGCCAGTCCGGCAGCGCCAATCGCAGAGGCGTCTTCACACGACCCCGGCGCCAAGGGGTTTACTGGTGCACCGTGGATGTGCACACACCCCATCGCCAAAAGCAGCGACAACAGCGCACAGTGCTTCATGGTAAAGGCCTGGGTCGTCTCTGTCTGTCTCTCTCACACACACACACTCACACAAACTCCCACGGGCTGGTCTGGTAGGAGAGATGCCCAGAGAGGGAAAGGGTGACCTTTTATATCCTGCCACTGCTTACTGTAAGCACAACCTCTCTCTCTCTCTCTCTCTCTCACACTCACACACACACACACACACACAAAATCACTGCATCTCCTCTCATCTCAGGTAAACATAACCATTGACCCCCACCCCCTCTCAAAACACACAGCCCTGCAGGAATGCTGCAACAGTTGATCTATCGGCCAACCAATCAGCTACTCTACAGACTTGCACAATAGAGCTTATCAGTGGGGAGATAATCACCCCTGCTGTCATACTCATCAATAGGGACAGTCAGTGGGCTGGAAGTCACTTGATCCACTCTTGGCTATGAATTGAGGCTCAATACTTATTCAGGTACGCTGAAAACACAGTAGTCATAATCTAAAAGTTAAAGAATGATATAAAAATAATCAAATAGTGTCCTATCTAACGGCTCATTGTAGAACTAACTAATGTACCAGCTGACCAAAGCAGTATCAGGTCACCATTGTCATCATTAAATACATTGAGGCACCTTGATTATATCACAGTCAGGAAGAAAGCAATGTAGCTGGAGTGACCTCTGACATTGACTGGTGGATTTTTAAAGGGTAGTTTTAAGATTTAAATCTCCACTGCCACTGCTAACCCACAGCTAACCCCCCCCCCCCCCTTTATTCTACAAGACATCATATAATACAAAACACAGAGTAAGCTTAGAGTAAGTTGGTGTTTTTGAATACTTTATGAAGGTTACAGTAGCAGACGCTTTACTTTGAAAACTTAAAAAGCAGGATTTGCTCATAAGACTGAATGCAAGACTTTTTTCTTTTAACGTAGTACATCTTCGACTACATATGCCTTAGTAGTTCACCGCACAAACCATCCAATTTTGATTGACATTTTTACTGTCCAATGGCAACTTTCTTTGTCATGCCTGTAGTAATGCCGTGTTTATGTAAGGATGTGAAAGTCTGAGTGGTGTATTAAACATACAGTGGCCCATTTTTTGTGTGCTTATGATTTTGACCATACTCCAGTCATGCGTTAGTAGCCCTGTGTAGATACTGTAAGAATAAATATTTGAAAAATGATATCACAGAACGTTAACCAGGGTTTGGATAATATCAATAATTTCCTTTCGCGGCTGTGACGATAAAATGGTGAAGATACAAGCAGAGGGCATGAACGGAGGCGTTTTACACGTCACCACCTACCTGAACTTTAATCCAAAATCACTTCAGAAGTTTTTGGTCCTCACAGATCAACAGTTGTGCTGAAGGGAAAGAGACAGGGACGGACTGGAATAATAATTCAGGCTGAAAATCTATTGTCAGTCCGGGCCAGTCTCCACATTCACGCTGTTCACAACAGACCACATATCCTGTAAACAATTTGTTTATTCCAGTAGCATATCTTTTACTTCTAACATCTGAAATGGTTAAAACAGACAGATGTCCTCAGTTTCAATAGTTAGTTACTTCCATACTTAAGGCAACAGGAATAAATATTCATAATAATATTTTTTTGCACCTGGCATTTCCTCAGAGCTCTGAACTGGACTTGTGTTTATCATTGTGTATCTCGGAGTAACTGAAGATACTTCCACCTGACAGAAAAGAGTATACAGCTCTTTTTCCAGGCCTACGGTCTACATGTCTGAGGGACATTGGCCCGACATACCAGGTCAATCAGCTTGCCATTCCCAGTGCTCTCGATGGCCAGTCCACTTTTTTGCTCTAAGTGCAGGCACTGCAGTGATAGTGAAACATTTGAACTTTGTCATAACAAAATAAACAATCCATGGAAACACTAGGTAAAATATCGACATTTCTTGTGTAGCAGCTGTGTTGCAACTTTGATCAGGTACACTTACGTAAAGCACAAAAATGTTGGGACATGACTGCTCATACACAACAATCTGAATGAAGTGCTTGAAATTGATGGCAAGTAAAGCAGGACTGATTGAGGTCATGATGAAGGACATGTGTGTATCTCTGAGAGTGAATTAATGAAATGCAAATTACATGTTGTGAACACGCCTCTCCATTATGAACTGGATTACAGAGGAGTATCACAAACAAAATGAAATTGTTTTATTATTTATTTATTATTATAAATTAGATGAGTACAACCAATTTGAAAAACGTGAAAGTTAAGGTTAAGCAACTAAAACTAAAAACAAACATTATGTGCATACACTTGTTTCTCCATGCTGTGTGCTAGCATATGCATATGCATATGCATATGCATATGCATATGCATATGCTTTGTATTTGGTCCAATTTAAAATCTTCAATAGGACCAACAGGTCAAACATTCCACTTGTCCCACACAGTTCATGTCAGGATGGCATTAAAGGTATTGACTGAATTCCCATTCCCATCAGCCTTAGGGGAAATTATTATATAGCAGATGACCTAGCCAGGGAGAATCAAACAACAGATGCTACTGAGATGCATTATGGTAAGTGTCCAGTGGATTCCGACCTTCCTGATGCTAATGTTAGTGTGTGGACGTGAGACTGATAATCTCATGCCCATTAAGCTGAGTCTACACACAATGAAATCAGGTAACAACATGGCCTTTCCTCATAATGCTAAAACTTGCCCGAAAGTAGTAAGAATTTAATTGCTGATTTTTCATCCATCAACAGTTTTCTTTCTCTGGAGACTTGTCAGAGCAGCAGGGCGTTTAGGCTGATAAAGCGTGACATTTTCCAAAGACATGTCCTGGTTAAAAATAGCTTTTAAAAGGGCAAAGAGCAGTTTGGCACATAGAGGTATGTTTTGGGCTTTGAAACCAAGAAAACATGTTGCTTGTTCTATGAGTGCACGACTAGGTGTAGGATTTATATTGTATTCAGGAATATTTATATATAATTATGACAATGTCTGACAAGTTCATGAAGATATGGTTGAAAATTTGTCAAATGTTCCTTTAAGTCCCAAGAACTAGGGATTAACTTTGAGTGTTCACTGTCCTATATAAGACACAAGGTGGTGCTACAGTATATTGCAATGTCAGACTAGCACAGTTTATCTCACACAGAGTTACTGAGTATGTTGTTTACAAGTCTGAGGCAATGTTAGAGTGGGTGTTGAAGAGGTTTACAATGAATAAATTCTGATTTAATCAAAAGGTTATCATTGTGTTCTGAGAAAGAGATTAGAATAGCATACTACAGCTGCAATTTTAAAGTCAAAATGTAGACACAGAAACAGTGTAGATACTGTACATATATATACATACACACACATACAAACACACAGTATATACACAGACAATATCACTACAATATCACCCAATATGTCACTATTAAACTGAATTTACATCAATGACGACATGTAAGGTCTTCACCTCATGCATTCAGAACATCCACAGCAGAATAGAGACAGACCTCTGACGTCAACAGTCAGTTGTTTCATCAACAGTGATTTATGTTAGAGGGCTGTAACCAGTGCAGGAGAAAAAAAAGAATGAGTTAAGGGGAAGATGAGAAACAACTGTGGTGCTTGTCCAAGAGTCATGACTGAGAAACAGTTCACCTCATCTGACTTTCAGGTCTCACGGCTCACAGGAGAATGATGCAAAAACCAACACAGGCTTGGATCATTTTTAGTAGAGCTGCAACGATTAGTTGATTGATCAATTAGTCGATCGAAAGAAACAGTTATTTTGATAATCGATTAATCGTTACAGTCATTTCTTTAAGCAAAAATGTTTGCTGGTTTCATCTTCTTAAATGTTAGGAATTGCTGCTATTGTTAGTCATTTATGACAGTGACAGCAAATTGAAGACGTCACTTTCGATGAGGATTTTTCACAATTTCTTGACATTTTATAGACTAAACGATCAGTCGATTAATCGTAAAAATAATCGTCAGATTGGTCAATAATGAATGTTTTTAGTCATGTGACATGGGCAAAATGGGTGTAATTACATTGTGGCTGGTCAGAGTTGTTATTCAAGAAATGTCTCATGTTATTCTGTCTGTTCAAAACACTTTGACCAGTCAATACTGAATTACTCACATGTCCCCATACCTACACGACAAAATAGGTAATTTGACAATGCCTCCCAAAATTAATGTAAGTATGTTCCTGTAGTCACGTAAATGACTTAACTCATGTGACGTAAGTCAATAATGCTATTTAACAAAACTCTAGATAACTCATTGACTTGGTTTCACACAGGATTTGAACACCAATCTCTTGTGTGAAAGTCCTGGGTTTGACCCATTGATCCACCTCCTTACATACTTTCTTTCCTTTATACCATGTCACCTGACTTCCTCCTTTGCTATGGTCATACTACCACTAGAGGTCACGGTCACAATAAACCTAAATGTGGGTCACAATAGGTTGCTTGAACACAATACATTACACGCTCGTTTTTTTTTTCTGGTGAGGACAGGCTCTGAATTACATGTATCAGCAGTGATGTCACTGCAAACGACACTCGACTCATCACACATCCTGAATGACAGTTGTGGATATCAGTAATTCAATTTTGACTACTCTCAACAACAGTTGCAGATATCTCAAACATCATTATCACTTGTCTGAATTGTTGTGCATGATGTTGGTCATAAAAGGCTTTGCACTGGATATTGGCCCAGCAAAGCATTTGAACAGTATTAGCAGAAGGTAAAGAGATATCTGAAATGTCATTCTGACCAGTTAAAACTTAAAGATATCTCAAAAGGACAATGTAGATATCTTAAATTGAGGGGAATTAAATATATGTTGAACTGGAATTATGAGAATTCAATTGTAGATATCTGAGACTGGAATTACAACTAGTCTATATAAATATAAGTCATAATTAAGTTGCAGATATCTGCACTTCATAAGGTGTGGATATCTGCAACTGAATTGTAGATTTTTTTACTGAGAAACCCCATACACATGAATGGCAAAAGAAATTTGAATCTTACTAGTCAAAATGTAATTACATATGTTTTTATTTAGAGCTTTGACTAGGCAAAATGACGTTGCAGGCATCACTAGCAATATCCAGTCTAGCTAATAAATGTTAAAACACCTTCTATATGCTTCCCAGGCAATATAAATGGTGCTTTTAAATGTCAGATCACTCTCTATGATCTCTTTACCTGTAAACCCATGTCAACTGACAAATATAATATTACATATATAATATTGAACAGTTAATTCCTGTACTTTGTGCTCTTATATACAGACCCCCCAAATTTCAACAAGGTTTGTCCACTTTTTGTCCATTATGGTAATTAAATCTGACAATTTTAGGTGATTTTTTTACTTTCAATATTTCTTGTTCGTTGGGATTTTCTATATTCAAATAACTATTTCAATCTTACACAGTTAGTTAAAGGCTCTACTCACGCATATAGTCGCTTGACCTTATTTTAACTTTTGGCATTGGTGTCCCCAATGTCTAGATAAACAGTGTCAGTTTATCTGATCGTTGGCTCCAAAACCCCTAAACCCAGGCCCATTACCCCTATCACTGCCAGGCAATTCTGTTTTTATTAAAGCTCCCTCTGATGGTCTGATAGTACACTAATATGCTTAACTCAGTTGACCCTTGCAAATATAGAAAAGCAAAAATCAATCCATAACTTGTGCAGTTTAGGCAGGAATGCAAGATACCAGAGTGTAAATGGAAAAAATATAAACTCCAAATGTCTTGCCAGCATCTAAGATACATCCTATGCTCCCAGAAAAACCAAAGGTGATTAAGTTTTTTAAATTGTTGGTACTAAATTGTGGAATAGTTTGCCACTAACAATTCCCCCTCCATCGGTACCTTTAAAACATTATAATGAAGACATGCTCGTCCATTGCTGTTTGTCTTTATCGAAATATTCTATGCTTTTATTAATTGTTATATTTTTGTAGTTATGTCTGTATTTCAGTTTTGATAATTCCTGTGTTTTTAATTTGATCATTCACATGTTTTATTTAATCCTGCTTGTTGTTATTGAATGTGCACCATAAATAAACATGACTCACTGTGCTGATGGTCCAGTTTCTCCCTCAAAGAAATACAGCACAGTTCACTGAGTGCACAGTACGTTTAAACCATCCATGACAAATGCACAAACACACACATGCACGCACATACTCAAATACATTCATGTGATGGACAATTAGTAAATTACCATTGTACATTCAACACAATATTGTTCCTAACAGTAGCTGAAGCTGGATTAACAAATCATTGTATCTTTAAATTGCCAATTTTTTCAAGAACCATGAAAAACGTTCTCTTTTAGCTTATTTTTTGGTTTGACTGAAGAGTTAAGTCTCGCCAACCTCATCAATCGCTAACAGGCGGCTGTTTAAGTCAAACATGTAGCAACTAAAGAGCCAGACATGTTTCTCAGGAGCTATTTGAGCCAAACCATAGCTTGAAGAAGAATGCATGTTGGACTTATCAGATGGACAAAATCCAAATGAAAGGTAATGTTGCTCTATGTCTACAGGATGTTTAGAAAAAGCAACTGTTTAGCTATAGCAACTCTGTGTTGCAGCTGCAAATCTTTCAACTTACGTTTGTGCCCCCTGGTCAAAAATTGAATGATGCACATTTAACATGTTAACAGTCAACTCTGACCTGGTCATATTTTGTCAAATCAGTACAAATACATGTTTACCTTTGGAGAAGTGCAGGAATGCATGACTTTCACTTGTTCTTGAATTTTTCTTTAGTTGCTGAATTGGTACTTTTAATGAAGGACTGATTTAAGCTATTCTTTCACCTCTGAATAATTTAGGCCATTAAAGGAGTGCAGCTGCGAATTTCTACCATGTGGTTCCGTGCTGAATTACCTTTAAAGGATGTAAGTGCTACACTGCCAGTCTGACTTTAATGAACCTTGAAGGGAAAGAGCAGTACATGTTGTTACTGTCTAGCCGGCAAGTTCCTGAATACTTCATGGGGGATGGCAAAATTTACGTGTTCACTTAAAAAAGAGAAAGTTGTTCCATCTTTAAATTGCATTACTGAGCCATTCTTACTTTAATAAAGTGTGTGTATGGATATAATACAATGACACTGGAAGACTGGTCATTTTTGTAAAGAGTACAGACAAATTAAGTAACAACAAAACATATATGTTTAAAAAAACAATTTTCTGCAGCACAGAATAAGGACCCTAAACCTAACACCGAATTATGTGTGATTGAAGTCACAGGTGCACAAATAAACAAGAGATGAAAACAAAACAGAACAGATTTGTAACTTGCATTCATTGGCAACAACATTCAATCCTATCCTGTCCAATTCTATCCTACACATTTGTCTAAAATGCTCCTGTCCTTGCACTTAAGTGTGAGGGTGAACAACATTTAGAGGAAAATGCCCTGAAATAGCCTTTTCCCTGACCAACAAAGAGAGACAAGATCACTGACTGTGCACTCATTGCTCAAATTACACACCTCATGACAATTTATAGATAGTGACCGGACAGATGACAAACACACACAATAATGAACACTTATGTTTTTAAGTGGGTCAGTCCATTTATAATCGCTATCAGAATCAGCTTTATTTGCAAGGTATGTGTACACATACAAGGAATTTGAGTCACGATTGTACCTTGCTCACGATGTGCTTACTTACAATACAATAATAATACAATAATTAAAATCACACACAGGCTACAGGATAGAGAACGCATATATACACCATAAACTAAAACAATATAGACAGACTGAGAAAATAGTGCAATGAGCAGAGTGCAAAGGATGTAGGAGTCAAATTATCTCATAATCAAATTATCATAAAATCTATATGAGTAAAGATGATTAATGAGAAAGCACTACATTATTGTGAAGTCTTGTCAGTAAAGACAATGCAGCACAAAAGGACGTCAGAGCAAGGATCACTGTGTTTTTGCTAGGGAGTCTATCTGGAAGCCAAAGCAGTACAGCCTAAGAACAAAGGTAAATAATCTATGCCTTCCACAATGGATGCCTCAGGAAAATCTTCTGGCATGAGAATATCTCAAATGAACAGCTAAACAAGGCAAGGCAATTTCATTTTGTACAGCTCATTTCCACAACAAAGCAATACAAAGTGCTTTACATAAAACAAAAAGCAACTTGGGGTTGTGAAAAGACATTTAAATACAATTAAAATAGTTATATAGAAAGTAAAATCAAGAGAAAACAGGAGAGAAAAAGAAATCAGATCAGAAATTGGCCCTGAACCATTCAGTGCTTTAAACACCAACAGCAGCATTAAAATCAGTTGTTTGACAGACAGGAAGCCAGTGTAAAGACCTCAGAACTGGAGCAATGTGATCCATGTGATGTTTGGTCTTAGTGAGGACTTGAGCAGCAGCGTTCTGAATCAGCTGCAGCTGTCCGACTGATTGTTTTGAGGGACATCGTTAATAGTAGTGGAGTTGACTGAAGGTAAATGCATGGACAAGTTTTTCCAAATCCTGCTGAGACATAAGTCCTTTAATCCTTGATATATTCTTCAGGTGATAGTTGGCTGACTTTGTAGTTGTCTTAATGTTGCTGTTGTAATGAGTCCGTGTGGAATCAGCTTTTTTCAGTGATTTTACCTAAAACTGGAGGTTTGACATGGCGCTATAATTGCTCATTAGTGAAGTGTCTAGATTGTTCCTTGAGTGGTTTGATGACTGCAGTTTTCAGGGCCTGTGGGAAGAAATGTAGACAAGTTATAGGAGATCAGAGGCCATGCAATTAAAAACATTTTTGGAAAAGCCTTTTGGCAGAATATCAAGGCAGCAGGAGGATTTCAGACGTATAATGTCCTCCAGGTTTTTAGGGTGATAGGCTGTCTACTTTTTCTTTATTTTATTAGTGAAGGAGGCGGAAAATTTATTGCAGGCCTTGGTCGACAGAAGTTCAGAGGCTACATAGGAGGGTTTGTTGGCATTATCATTGTTGATGATGTCAGAGAAGTTCTAAATTATAAATGTGAAGTCCCTCTTTATGGATTTCATAATGAACCTAGAGATTTTTTTTTTTGCGTTCAGCTTTTTGACACTATTTTTTCTGTTCTTACCAGTGTGGCATTTCTCCTTGGATATCTATTCTTATCAGAGACCAGCTTCACTTTAGCGGGTGCAATAGCATCAATAACATGTGTAATTTTAGAATTGAAATGATCTACCAGCTCATTGGTTGTGGAAGACAAAAACTGAATAAATATTTCACTGGTGTTTTTTAGTGATATACTATTTTGTGATTACCTCTGTTTGGACATGTGTGTGCTCAGAGATAGCGTTCTCAAAGAAAACACAGGAATTATCAGTGAGCAACATCCATCACCACAACCTTGTAAATATTCAGACCTTCAGTCCAGAGTGTATATCTTATTGTGGGCTCTGTGAAATGCTGAGTCAGTCCATAGTATTATCAAGAACACAACACAGATCTTTAGGAACTTTGTTCTGGGGGTTGTCAACATGGATGATGTCCACCAGTAACTACACAGTCAAAGTCAATATAGTAAACTCGTTAAAAAAGATTGCAGAATATTTAGGTGGTCTGTAGATATTTAGAAATATAGCCTGAGAAGAGGAATATAACTGAAGAAGCACAGTTTTTCTCAATAAGAACTCAATAAGAACAACAGCACTGTTATCTTGGTCTAACAAAGTGCTTCTGCTTGATGATAAAATCATTAATTAAAAATGTTTTTCCTGCCAAAGACCTGACTTTTAATAAAGCTAAATGTAGTATGTTAATAGCATTGGCTGCCCAAAACAGACAAGAAATGGATGCTAAATTTTCAGAATTAGTTGAGTGCTTCCTGTTTCTTAGCAAATCCACCATTTTTCTATTATCTATCAAGACAGAGGCCGAAGAAACTTCCGCAGACTGGGAAGAGTCATAAAAGCCATTAGACCTGTATTCTGGACCCAGCAGATATCAGTTAGAGATTGGTGTATTTTGTACACAACTATCTGGACGTATTATGCTTTTATCAGACTGGGAGACAGCGAATGATTCTGATGCTTTCGTGGAGGGGCCGGGCGCCATAATTGTGACAAATGTGTCAAAATTGGCTCAGGACTTTAAGCCAACTCTGGGGGTGGATGCAGTGTGATGCTGGAGGTCAAACAGTGCCAACTTTGATGGGTGGGACATGTTTTCAGAATAGCTCAGAACCAAATCCCAAAGGTTGGACTAGGATGGACTGGGAAAAGGAAGCAATGTGGGCCAAAACAACTTGGTGGCGTGACAGCTGAGTTAAAAGGAGATGGACCTAACACGGGGCATGTTGCCACATGCAGCACAAGATAGGTCTCGATGGAGGCAGATTGTTGAAGCCCTATGTCCCATCAGGGATGAGCAGGTTTAGTTACTACATTATTTAACATGGACAACTGATGACTATAAACCAGAAATATTTAATGCTCTACACCTCAGAATCAGAAGGAGCTTTATTGCCAAGTAGTGTTTTCCACATACAAGGAATTTGCTTTGGTGATAAGGTGCTACAGGTAGACAAACATACAATTGACATAAATAAATGTAGAAATATATAACTATGGAATAGACAATGCAAGTTATATAAGAATAATAACTTTTGTCCCTGGCAGTGGCAGCAGACGGTGATGGAGGAGGTAAGGATGGACTCAATGATGGCGGTGTAGAAGTGCACCGTCATTGTCTTTGGTAGGTTGAACTTCTTCGGGTACTGCAGAAAGTACACCCTCTGCTGGGCCATTTTGGTGAGGGAGGTGATGTTCAGCTCCCACTTGAGGTCCTGGGAGATGATGGTGCCCAGGAAGTGGAAGGAGTCCACAGTGGTGACTGAGGAGTCACACAGGATGATGGGGGAGGGTGGGGCTGGGCTCTTTCTGGAGTCCACGACCATCTTCACTGTCTTCAGAGCGTTGAATTCCAGACTGTTCTGGCTGCACTAGGTCACCAGATGGTCGATCTCCCACCTGTAGGCGGACTCATCCCCACCAGAGATGAGCCCAGTGAGGGTGGTGTAATCCGCAAACTTCAGGAGCTTAACGGACCGGTGACTGGAGGTGCAGCTGTTGGTGTACAGGGAGAAGAGCAGAGGGGAAAGAATGCAGCCTTGAGGGGAACCGGTGCTGATGGTCCTGGAGTCAGACATGTTTTTTTCCAGCTTCACGTGCTGCTTCCTGTCTGTCAGGAAGTCTGTGATCCACCCGCAGGTGGAGTCAGGCACATTCAGCTGAGAGAGCTTGTCCAGCAGCAGTGTTGAAAGCAGAGCTGAAATCTACAAACTGGATCCTGGTGTAGGTTCCTGGGGAACACTGGAAGACAGCTGATCAGCACAGTGCTTCAAGGTAGATGGACAGTTTTGAGTTTTGCTCAGCTGCTTTGTGAGGTTTCTGCCTCCTCAACAGTCTGTTGACATCCCTCTCCAGGATGGTAAGAGAGAGGGAGGAGGTGGGTGATGAGATGGTGAGATGGTGTCAGGTCTGTCCCATTGTCTTTCAAAGCAACAGTAAAACTGGTTCAACTTGTTGGCAAGGTGTGAATCGTTCGTGGAGTGGGGGGATTGAGGTCTGTAGCTGGTGATCTGTCTGAAGCTTCTCCAGACAGAAGCAAAATCATTTCTTGAGAACTGGTGTTGTAGTTCTCTGCGTACAGTTGTTTTGCATCTTGCACCACCTTGCTAAACCTGTACATTGACTCCTTAAACCTAGCTCCTAAACGCCTCTTCCTTTTCCAACCTCTGTGAACCAGGGTTTGTCATTATTATAACTCACACTGGTGCATGTTGGTACACAGCTGTCGTCACAGAATCTGATGTAGGACGTCACAGCCTCAGTATACTCATCCAGATTGTTGGTAGCAGTCCTGAAAACATCCCAGTCAGTGCAGTCCAAGCATGCCTGAAGATCCTCTACAGCTTCACTGGTCCATTTGTTTGATATCCTCACTACAGGTTTACAGAGTTTTTATTTCTCTCTGGATGCAGGAATCAGGTACACCATGACGTGATCAGATTGTCCCTGTGGTGTAACAGCAATCCAAAGTGTTCCCCTCTCTGGATGGGCACTTTATAAACTGTCTTTATTTGGGGAGTTCTTGGCTGAGTTTTCCTTCGTTAAAATTACAAAGAGCAATAACAAGGGAGTTTGTCTGCTCCACACACAGTATCCGGTTGGCCAGCATACGCTGTGCGTCGTGCACGTTGGGCTGCAGTGGAATGTAAACACTGACCAGAATCAATGAAGAAAACTCACAGGGAGAGTAAAACGGTTTACAGTTAATGATAAAATATTCCAGATAAAATGTTAAAATATACACCTGATGAATAAGTTCAACCCAACTAGCAATTCAGTGGCTGCCAAGCAAGGTGCCAACTGAGCAACTAACATTCACACACTCACACTGATGGCGCAGCCAAAAATGTTCTTGCATGATGCCCAAAGACTGTGCTGGGGCTGATATGTTACTCGCTACTAATTGATTTCGTGAAAACTCAGTACTTGGTTCAGACACTGCTATTTGGGAATGATACTCCAACTCCATAACAATATTATGAATGAGGTCTACCCATTCAGCTAGACTGCCTTCCTAAAGTGATGTTCTTGTAGCATTATTTCACAATCCAGCATAGCAGATATCCCATGGGGAAGAGAGGAATATTTTTGGCACCATCTTGGATTTGTGCATCATTAAGTACCATAAATTTCCTGTCTGGCATTTTGCCTTTGTAAGTTATTTAGTTTTTGTCTTACCTGCAGCTCATGTAGCAGCAAGTCTGAATTTTAAAGATAAGCCGATATATGGGACT
Organism: Micropterus dolomieu; assembly: GCF_021292245.1. Taxonomy (NCBI): domain Eukaryota; kingdom Metazoa; phylum Chordata; class Actinopteri; order Centrarchiformes; family Centrarchidae; genus Micropterus; species Micropterus dolomieu. Next base: position 3,352,422 of record NC_060154.1, read on the forward strand.
CATTTAAGTCAAGTCAATTAAATTTATTTATGAAGCACATTTAAATACAACCAATGTTGAACAAAGTGCTGTACAAAGTTACGCACTTCAAAAAAGCAGTCCAATCAGATAAAACATACAGAAATGGAAATGGAAAAGTGATACAACGTAAGGACATCTGAAATAGTTGGCAAACAGACAACAATGGGACCCAAAATACACAATAAACATGTATCACTGGGGTTGGGGATAGATAATTACCACACTTAGGTCATGCTGCAAACAACATTAATGCAAACTTAGTGCACCATGAGTTGTTTACTTTCTTTCAGGAACCCTGAGATATTTACCACTGTTATATTGCGCTGGAAAGCAGAAACACAAGGTGTGACAGGTTGTCTACTGACTAAAACATGCTCGTAATAAACCATATGCGCTCTGACATTAGCACAATAAGCAGAGGTTCCCTTTTCTTCCTTTCATACAAGACATTTATTATTACACAGTTCATTGACTAGTACAATAATTTGGCTATGACATAACTGACTATTGGTCACATTATGGCACCTGAAAACAGGCCAGCATACTATATTATACAGCAGTGACTGTTTTATGATGCATTAAACTGTAACTGTTAGGTTAAGGTCAAGCTGACTGGCATTATCACCAGCTGAGCTTGATTTGTGCAATATAATAAATGTAGCATAATATTAATACAAACATGACTTTATCATTATGGCAGGTTTCATATCACCTCCACAAATTATTTATGTGGGAGTATATTTATGTGTGAAACAAAATGACTTGGAAATGGGATCATCAGTTGTTCTGAGAGTACTTGTCTGATTTTTAATTGGTTTCCTCAAGTGGTCATTTTGACATTTCACTTGCTGATGAAGAGAGTTTTGGTGAATCCACTCATCAGGGACCACAAATGTAAGAGGCATCAAAAACAGAGGGGCCAATTATGTGCTGAAGTGAGGCTGTGTTAAACACAGACAACTGATTTTAGGAGTCAAGTGCATGCCAACAATTCTATTAAAATATGTTCCCGTCAAATGCAGATGAGGTGCTAAAATGCATAAATTACTTATTTTTTAGGTTAAATAGATATGCAAAACATCACGTAGTAGGGAAGAAAATTATTATAAATATTATTATTTATACTGTTGTATTTTTTATTTACCTATTCAGTAGCATGATAGCAGCAATAAATTATCAATTATCTGGTTTGTGAATCTCAGCAGTGAATCTAGTAAATCAAGTCATTTTTTAAAGCTGACAGCTTTAAACAGTTGCAGGCCTTTGTTGGGTTGACATTGACATTTTTATTTAAGCAGCAAGCCAAAAAAAGGAAAAGTGTGGCCTTGAGTGCATGTATCTATCAGCGTTACATCTACACACACATTTAGAGTGGCTTCCATTAAGCCAGGTGTTCATGACTTCTAGACAAGGAGAAAAAACACTCTGCAAAGCATTTAATCTCCCTCAACAGCCATACAAATACACAAAGTGCTTTTACAAACTACATTCAGATAATCACACATCTACACAACGCCAAGCCCACAAGCATAACGTAGATTCAAGCATGCACACAAACACAAACAAAGTGACTCATCCATCATCGTGCTGTCCCCACGTTGGATCAAAGCTGTGAATGCGGCCACCCAACAGCAGCAGTTCTGATAGGTATCTCTAACCTGCATGCTGTTCCACACGTAGCCTCATTACAGCTCATTATGGTCCTCCATGACCGACTTGCTGACGAGGCTTATAAACAGTCACCGCGGTGACCCTCTCTCTTCCTCTGCACCAGCACGACGAGTTCTGAGCCACGGGTCATTTGACTGAAGCTGGAAAAGTCTACTTCTTTGTTTGGGTTCGATATGCTAATTGTCACAGCTGACGGTGCATAATGAAAACTGTCTTTCCAGTAATCTCTGAGCAACCCTTTATTAATAGTGCCAGGCAGTGTTTGAATTGTCATACCAGTCAAACCCCCTCAAAGTTATACCAGTGACATTTTCATAAAACAACTGTTCTAGTCCTGTCTAGGTCCTTATGTGGAGTGGAGGAGCTTGAAAAACTGTGTTTCACTTGCAGCAATTGCACCGCTGTAGCCATTTCATGAACAACGAGATGGATCAGGGAAAGCACAGAACATGAAACTGTGGCAAGTAGCATGTAATGCTTGGGACACTCAAACTTGATTGGTCAAAAGTAAACTGATGTTACAGTACTGAACTACAGTACACTGACTGTAATCTGTTGTGAGCAAAGTAGGAACACCACAAATAGTAGTGACCAACTAAGATGGTGTGCGTGTGTTTCGCCATACAAGCTAACAGTGTCATCAAGTTAAACAGGTTAAATTATTTTTTAAAAGCAGATGGACAACTAAAGTTCCTAAAACAAGTAATCGTTGGTGATAGAAGAAACAGAAACAGAAACAGACAGACAGACAGAAGAAAAAAGTCAGATGTGTATGTGTGTGTCTTTGCTTTACTGATTTTTTTTTTTTTTGCATTTGTGTGAGTAAATGCAACAATCTTATATTCACCTTTTTAGCTAAGCTAGTGTTGTGACTTTAGGAAAAGGAGTATTGATTCAGTCAGTCCACTGCTTTAGTCCTCAATTGGTATTCGATGGATTTCCACAACAAATATCCAAGGTCACTTGATACATGATGAAACCTACGAACTTTGCTGATCTCCTGACTTTTCATCTGGTGCCACCGAGTCAACATTTTCAACATCTCAACATCTACTAGATGGATTAGCACCAAATTCTGGACAGACATAATGGTTTCCTGGACATTGTACCCTACTTACTTTGATAATCCTCTGACATTTCCTCTAGTGCCACCATTAAATAATGCCCCCATTTTTAAGTGAAATATTCAGACAACTTTTGGATGGATTGTCATAGAATTTGGTACAGACATAGATGTTTCCTACAGGATGATTTGTAATAACTCAGATGATCCCCTGAAATCATCAAAAATAAACTCAGCTGCACTTTGTGCTAATTGGCAAATGCCAGGGGCGGCATATAGGGGGGAAAAGTTAGGACAATCCCCAAAAATTGAGAAAGAACTAATATACAATTATATTATACTTTATATATAGATATTAAATATATAATAATAAAATGAAAGATCTTTGTTTTTGGCAATAAAAGTTAAATATCCCCATTGACCAAAAAGTCAACATCCATATTGACCGACCACCCCCCGTATCTGCATGAAATGGTTTGGTTCTGCCCAACACGTTCTCATCTCAATGCGTTATAACTGCCACTTTCAGCCAGTGTGACAAAGCGTAAGGATTTTACGCTAAAGGTACCCTTCAGCGTCCGTATGAAACGCCCCCCCGTTTCCTACGTTGCAGCAACACAAGGGAGGCTAACCCTACCTGTTAGCTGCTGTAGGGTTAGCCGGTCGACATGCATACATTCAGTGACTTGTGACAACATTTCTGATGGTTGTGGTAACGGTAGGGGCTTCGAGGGGCTGTCAACACCTTTATCACGAACGTTGCAAGCTAGCTAGCACTTCCTGCCTGAACCGGAAGCGTTTTTGAACAAAAAAAAAAAAGATATATTTATTAATGACACAATTTATTATCTCACAAATTTAGCATTATGAAATAAAATAAAAAACAACCTCCTGTCTGTACTGGAGGCTGGACAGTTGGAAACAGTGAGTAGCTTACTTCAGACATACTAAAATAATCCAGTTTCATATTGAATTATGGCTGTTAAATGGCATCTATACAGAGGTGTTAATGAGAATTTTATCTCATATCTGGGCATTTATTATGGTGGATTTTACCACCAGCAGTAAATGTTGTGCTAGTACTAGTATTGAACTACAAGAAACAAGACAGTTGCAAGCCTTTAATTAGAGTTATGTAACATACAGATGTAACCTGACATTACCTGCGAAGCTGCAAGTCAACATTAACTCTTAGACTTGTTATTTTATATTAAATGTGTAACCTCAGTTAACCCCTAAAATGAATCCTACCTTTGTGGAGCTAATTGTATTGAGTTTGTGTTGAGACAAAATAGGTCATTTGTGCAACACGTTATTACGACCCATATTTATGCTTGCAGCAGCAACCTTGAGTTGCTGTACAACGGTAGCAAAGGAGGAAGTTGGGTGACACATTATAAATAGACAGAAAGTTTGCATAAGAAGGTAGGATGGGGTGGTTGGATAGGTCAAACCCCAGACTTTCACTCAGGAGAATGGTCTTCAAGTCCCATATGAAACAAAGTAAATGTTGAGTTATTTTGAGTAGTAACTTAAATAGCATTACTAACTTACCTCACATGACTTAAGTAATTTACTTACTTTAACCCAAATCACCACGTTTTCCTAAACCTAACAAAGTACTTTTTGTTTCCTAAACCTAACTGCAACCTTTTCACAACCTTAACCACGTGTTTAATGTGATGTAGGTCACATGACTTATGTAACGTAGTTAATGCTCATGTGTGTTATTTTAGAAGAGATGGACAACTCAACTGGGAGTCATCGGGAGGCATGGATAAATGACATTGTTGTTCAGGTTGGGAGACTTGTTGTTTGTGCTCCCGGCATGTGTGCCTCTTGGTATAAACTAACATTTTAGTTTTAGAAAAGAATGAAGGATGAAAACTGTTTGATTTTTTTCTCATTATCACGAGGGCTACATAAAGAATCTCTTTCAAAGGTTATTTAAAATCACAAAGATTGCCGGGATCTACTTATTATTTTCTTGATGACAGATTTGATGACATTACTTATTAAGCTTCCAAGAACAGGTTCTCAAATTATTCTCTACTCTGCTGCTCTGATGTTGTTTACTCTCCTCTCCTCTCCTCTCCTCTCCTCTCCTCTCAACAATAAACACATGAATCATCAAATAATCAACATTAACATTACATTAACTAGAATAGATATGTCAAAAATACCAACAGTGTTTGAGGAAATTTGAAATCGAACCACTACCATCAATTTTGATTACTTTCTCGACAGCTTGATAGGTTTTCAATGTAATAAGCCCCAGCGACTCACAGGTCCCCATTAAAATGTACCTTTGACAAATTGTAGTGCTGTTTAGGGATGGGTATGAATTGATACTACTACTACTACTCTTATCGGTTCAGTTCTTTATCAATACTCTTACTGGTTCTTTTTCATTGCTAAAAGTGCTTTTCAAAAAATACAGTATGTTATTTATAAAAAAAATAAGAACAGGATTAAAATGGAATATTTTAAACATAATTAAATGCTGTTACAGCAACAGTAATGTTTACATCAGCAAAGTCACTACACACTCTGTATGTTTTCTACATGTTTATGCTTGTTGAACAGGTGTCCTGATTAAGTATTGGCTTTTTACTCGTGAAGGTTTTATTGCACTTACAATAATGAGTGTCGTCATCAACTTGAGTAATCTTGGAATTATCTTCATTTTACCTGGTTCACCATTTCCACCACAACCTCTCTGCGCTGCTGACCTCTGACTTTGCTCGGTGTGTGTTTGTGTAGGAGCTCACAGAGAGCAGGATTTCTATGACTTCAACAATGTTTAATGTGTAAAAATAGGGTGCGTCAACAGGGAGTTTACAGTGTCCTTTCGGATTCATATTTCCACCACTGCTCCTGATACTGTACCAGAAAGGAATGATTTCAACTAATTAAATTACACTGAGGTATTTGTGTCCCCCTCGTGTATATAATAGGCAGATTGGACTGTGCAGAGATCATTAACTAGCTGGACCCAACTAAATAATATCCACATTCGGCTGGACAACCTTTTTTCTCCCTCACACTTTCTTTTCTCTGTTTCTCATCCATGTGAGGGTAAAGGTGTAGAATGGGAAGATGTATTGACCATGTTGTCATGGTTCAGCTGTCATCCTGGGGGATTACAAAGTGCATTCTGCTCTGCTGCATGTACGCTGTGCGTCATAAATGGGAGGACAACTGAGGTGAATGGATCTGGCCAGCCTATTGCTATTTGCAGTTCAGATTAAGGTCACGTCCTCTCCATACACTGTTCATATTGAGTGTCACATCCCAATTTTCGATATTTCAGGAATTGTCAGGATATGTTCCAATGAAAACTGTGGTAATGCAGACCCATGTGAAATGAGATACATAGCCAGCCATTGTTGCTTTTAGTTAACAGAACACAGTAAACAAGCTTAAAGTGGAATAATGAAATGAGACTGGGACTGCTAGCGGCCCTCCTTTAATTTCCACATCCTGCCTGACACATTTACCTGTCACTTTGAGTGTATCTCATGATGACAGATGCAGCTCTAGACCATATGGGAGTTGCAATAACCCTTCTCTAACTGTCCTCTACCTAACGGATGGAAATGAAGTGTACGGCTTATGAAGGGCTCTAGTTTCCCTCCTCTGATGAGGTATAAGATCATTGGGGATGAGGAGAGGTATGAGTGGGATAATTTATTGAGACGACACTTTACCAAGGCCTTTCCTTGTCACTTGATGTGGTTTATGAGGGTCCATATCCCCTCTCCTGATGGTGACTTGGCTCCTCTTGACCTTTTGGAGCCATTTGTTAAATTGTATATGTGATGTGACCCACATCAACACACATTAAACAAACATTTTTTTCAACAAGGATGATTGCCTTCCTACTATCCTGTTGAAAGAACTTGCAATGCTGCTAATTTCATTCCACTGTCTAGTTTTGGGCAAAACAACACTTGCTTTGGAAACACAGCTTGCTGAAAACCAGCACGAAAAGAACAGTTTCTACTCTGGATCTATATATAAACAATATCAACACTTTAGGCTAATTCCCACCCTGTGACCCACAGACTAGACTTATTTTTTGAGAGGTGGTTTGGAAAAATAGAGATGTATGTGAAACGTAGAAAGGGAAGTTTAGTTGTCTTAACCTAATCATAACAACTATAGGGGTGGCAGATCAGAAAATGCTCATATAAATCCAATTTTGACCTTTTATGTCTTTTGTGTTTGAAGATGTGTTTGTTTCAGTGTGTGTTTTATTCAATTTGGCCAAGAGCAGTCACCCTCTTGCTGGAAGTGTGAACTTGCAGGACAATCATTTCTCCTTAAACTTACTTTCGAACTAATTTGCAGTAGCTAAATATATTTTAGTGATATGTATTGCTGCACACACCATCAAGAGGTCAAAGCTTTCAATTATTCAGTGAAATACTGTAAATCAACATGTACTATATGGATTGCAAACAATTCAGTACAGACATAAATGGTTCTACTGATTCTCTCCTACCAACTTTGGTGATCCTCTGACTTTTCCTCCAGCACCACCATGAGTTTGTCCTTTGTGGTCTTGAGTGAAATTTCTCCACAACTTTTGAATGGATTGAATTTGATACAGATCCCGATGTCCCCCACAGGATGAATTCTAGTCACTTTGTTGATTCCCTATAATTGTGTGTTTTTGGTTTCCTTATTAAACATTTTAGGTATTCAAGTTGTTCAGGAAACCTTTTGTACACCCCAGAGGTGTAAAATATACTCTTTGAGTAAAATATACTACTTATCTAGTTTTGTAATTTAATCAACTTAAATTATACTTTCTCCTTTCACTTTGCATCTTGATTGCATTTTATTTAAGTTTCATATGTTCCTGTCCATCAGCAGGTCTTACCCAACGATTGCAAATCTGTGTCTAGCTTCTGCAGCACATGATGAGATGCTGCTGGGGTTAAAAAGGCCTGTTGAGAGATGGAGCTGGTTTATCAGGTGCGATGTGTGTGGACCAGGAACACACAGAGCCATCATCACCTTGCTGCTGTGTAAGCCTGGCCTCTGGTGCTCTAATCATATCCTGCTGTCTGGATGAGGGCCAGTTAGCAACAGGAGATTGCGAGGCAGAATTCATAATCAGCCAGTCGTCGGCAGAAACCAAATCGACAAAATCACACTGTTAAAGTCCAACTGAAATGAAATATTTTTTTTTTGTCTGCCAAAGCACACATATCTGCTCTGTACATCACTTTTATTGTGCCCCTCATTGAGAAATAAAAAAAATATCAGAAACCAAAAAAAAATTTTTATGTATATTATATATTTTTTGGTGGGCGGCGCGGTGGTGCAGTGGTTTGCACTGTCACCTCACAGCAAGAGGCGACAGTGCTACCCCGTGTCCGCGTGGGTTCTCTCTGGGTGCTCCAGCTTCCTCCCACCATCCAAAGATATGCAGGCTAGGTTAATTGATGTGAGTGGTTGTTTATCTATGTGTGGCCCTGCGATGGACTGGCGACCTGTCCAGGGTGTACCCCGCCTTTCGCCCAAAGTCAGCTGGGATTGGCTCCAGCCCCCTGTACGCAGGATAAGCAGTTGACGATGGATGGATATATTTTTTGGTTTCATGATGGTGCCCCCTACTTTTGCATTGATTTGATGGAAAATGGTCAGGTATCCGTCTATATAAATGGAGAACTTCTTTCCATTCATCAAATCATATCTTGCATAAAGCAGAAATGTTGGCTGTCTATCGTCGGCAGTGCAGACAGCACACTGAGCCAGACAGCAGTTGCATAACACAAAGAGCCAACAGACTCGGAACAACAACCACATTAGCTGGCCTGCTAATGCGACCAAACAAACATTCACCTTGGAAAAGGGCACTGCTCACATCACTTTACAGGCTACATAGCTAATTAGCTGCAATAAACAGCACGTAAACGTACCTGCAAATGTCACTCTTAAAAAAAATGACTACTAACAACAGGTTGTCTGCCCAAACAGTGTGAATGAACTTTGATGCTTAACTGTTAAGCAATCATGGAAGAGTAGTACTAAAAGTGACAAAAAAAAAATCCACCCACTGAAGCTTAGGAAAAACCTTGTAAGTGGCCCTTGAGTTGGATTTGTTTTTGTCAGAATATGTTTTAATACTACTTTTCAGACTTCTGGCATAATACACAGAGTTGATGTTTGCTTTATTTACCTTTTTCTCACCCTAACCAAATTATTTTAATAAACTCATCTCAACCATATCTGAACTATTTTAGTTTCAAGACACAAAATGGAAAATCTAGATAAAATGTTGCCCGTGAACATTTCCAAATGCAATACATATGAATGATAAAATAAAAGTATAGACAAATGTCATCCAAAGAAGCACCATGTTTCCCTGAAAATGTATTTTTGCTAATGCACAATATTTTCCTATAACTGTAATTTGTAAGAGTTGTGGATGGTCTTTGCTATATTTCATAATAAGTTGTTGTTGAGGAAAGTGCTTTGCAAACTGTTTAAAAATGCTAGTCAGTATATTTTAGAGATCCAGCACATTTGTCATTCAGAAGACCATTCGCCAAATGCACAAACAGCAATCACAACCTTCTCTCTGATTGTAGTCAATTTAAAAAAGATTGCCCGCACTGTTTGAATTCATTCTTCCTTTGAAGGAAACCTTTGGCAGACCTCCATGCTTTTTAAATGCCTGCATATGTTGGCTACAAATCAGAAAAGGAATGTTTCAGCTTCAGCTGCTCTTAGATCACTTGGAGAAAAGAATCCACACTGCTTTTAGGCATCAGATAATGTGTAAAATAGGCTCCAGGAGACAGAGAGAAGTAAAGAGGGAGGTGATGCTTATTTTCATGCTTGCATTTATCAGATTATCAGTTATGCTCTTTACTTTAAATTTACATCTGCTTGCCTATAGCTTAATCTTATTTGTTTATTACCTGCGAGTAAAAATGCAGATGTTGAATCAGTTAGTCTTCTCAGGTTGAGATGAATGAGCAGATCGAAGATCTGCACAGCTCGTTGGCTCTGAAGTGCTTCACGGTCCCTCAACACTTTACAAAGAAGTGCCAACAGATGATGATCACAGGATACAAGTGTGCTTAAGCTGTTTAGGTTTTAATTAATATTGCATTCATATTGAAAACAAACCAACAAACCAAACAAGAATCCTGTTTTAAGTAAGCTGGTGAGATCAGAACCAGTTTGGATCACACTGTGATATTTACAGATAGAGCAGGAGGAGAATTTGTTAGGTAGAGATGTCTCTTCAGACTTACTCTGTCTGTTGCTCAGCAGCAAATAAAAAGGTCAGTTGTTTTTAAGATGCTGCGCCACATTCTATTATTATTGACACCTTCATCTTTGTTATTATTATTTGGTTTGGTCAGAAATGGCAAGATCATTTCAACATTTATTGACGTGTACAATGTCAGTCCCCCCAAAAATTGAGAGAGGACTGATGATGCCTGTCATGCATCAACTATAGCAGAAATAACAAATACTCCACCTTCAGTTTGAACAGATTGCATGTTTTCCGTAATTTAACAGTACAGTACATTTAGGACACTGAACAGAGAGGTCCAAGAAGAAGACAAGAAAGTATCAAATCTTTCAAAAAACTTTTTGTTCTTTCTTTATTAAGTTTAATTGGCTGTGACGTCATGGTTGGATTGACGGTTTGATCTGTTGAATTGTAATGTATTGGATCATTTTCTATTAATACAAAAAGTACACTGGTTTTTGTAACAGTGTTTGATTTACAGTGTAACTTTCGTGAAGTTACACTGTAAATCTGTACACTGTTTTGGTTGGGGGGTTACACTGTACACTGTTTTGGTTGGGGGGTTGGAGGGTACTGTACACATGCACACTTGAATCCACCTGCCCATGTGCAACAATACACAATGTGACTTGTGTAATATTTTTAATTAATGTACATTAGAACATGTATTGCAATATGCCCCGTTACTACAAAGCAGAAAAATGGGTGTTCTATAAACTGCAAAAATGCTATGACACATAATATATATAGTATACAATTAGTTGCTGCTGGAAATTGGAAAGTGGGTCCACCAATAAAAATAAATTACCAAATTTCCCACCTCCTTCAATGCACTGACAATCACAGACCATTGATTTTTGCTCTGATTGACAAAGCTCTGTTTTTTTCCCAGAGGGTTGAGTTCACTAATTTCTAAAATACTTAAGACGCCACCCTCTGTGGAAAACACCTTTTGTTTTTGTTACCTACAATCCCATATGCTGTAAATTTCCCCCATTTTCTCTCCCCCTCTTCCTCTCTCTCTCCCCCGGTCTGGTGTGATTGGTCCGTCGTCTGTCATTGTGCACTCTGGAGGTATAAAACCACTGTTGGGGGTGGAGACACCCATAGCCTGCTGTCTAATACCGGAGAACACAGCTCAACAAACCTCTGCTTCTCGGGATTCCACTGTTCCCTCCCTGTTGTCGTTTACAACAACAAATCTGACTTTGTGTCTTAAGCATTTAACAGCATGTGTAAAGGACTTGCAACACTTCCTGCAACATGCTTGAAAAGGTAAGTGCAATACAGTTTGAACTAATAGTTTGGCTAAAAATGTAATTATATTGCTGCTGATAAAACTGCAGGTAAATGTAGCTTTTGAGAATCTATAACTATGTATATGGTGATTTTTATGAGCTTTATCTTTTTTTTATTTTAAATAAAACACCAGTATATGACATTAAATATGGAAACAAGCAATCAGTAGCTCACCCCTTGTTTACATATAGCAGATCTTCATATAAGAAAGTCTTTGTCCAGATGTCATTACTGGAAAACAAATTGATATCTTCTAAAATGCATTTTACTCACTGTCTTCTCATCTTCCTCTGCGCAGTGCCAAAGACATCAAGCACAAAATAAGCTTCTTACTCCAAAAGCCTGAACCCCAAGCAGCGGATCAGAAGCAGACGAAAGAGAAAACTGTCGCTGCCGCAGTGGCTGTGAAAAGGTCAGAGGAAGGTCCTTCACTTCAGTTTCTGGATGTTTTAAAATATCTGTGTTTATTCTTCACATCCCAGAACAAGCTATTCTCACGGGAGCCTAAAAAGAGATTTTAATCAGATTCACAAGGTTTATGATTAAAGCAACAAACGCTCCATTCATGTTCCTTGAGGAGGTCTTACATTTTGCATTAAAACAAATTACATTTCCATCTGGAAGCACTTCATAATGAAATATGATGACAGTTGTGTTCACCACTGCAGCTATCTACTAGGAGATAATGGTGATTGATGATAATGATGTTACAGGTGAGGACACTATCAGTGAGTGACCAGTAGACCATGGTCAGGGTGTGTTTGCTGGCATTTAAGCGAGAGCGAGAGCGAGAGCGAGAGAGCGAGAGAGAGAGAGATAGTCGTGCCTTTTTATAAATGTAGTCTGCATGTGTCTGAAAGGTGCATTTATTGTCACTGATACATTTCCCCAAAATGATAAATAATGCATTATGATAAATGTGTTGTATTTATCAAATAGTTATGTTTAATCACTGTAGGTGGGGACTTTAATAGTTTGAGATTAGGAACTCATTACTTTTCACTAATTAAATTACTCAACAAAATCTAAAATGACTTGCAACTCGGCTTTAACTCTAAAGCTGTGACTAAGTCTTAAGACTTGACAAACTAGTCTCCCAGAAGTCTAAGAGGAAAATTTTGGCTAGTGCTGGTGTTCAAACTGTAGACCATCAATAATGACGTACTTCTGAATGAATCATTGGAACTTTATTGAGTTGTCTGAGGTTTGTTTGAAGAGAGGTGATGGGGTGATGAGAAAAGAAATGAATAGACTGAATTGGAAAGAAAGCTTGCATTGACGCACAAAGCTAAAAAAAACAAAAAAGCCATTTTATTGAATGGAAAATAGATAATTTCTTCCTTGATTTTTTTAATTTTTTGGTTCAGTGGCGCTTGCTGTGTTGTCTATTGGAGGTGTTGGTTTGTGTTGCCATGGAGAAAACTAACTAAAACCTTCATGAGTATTACTTTGACATATAATTACTCTTTCTGTTCCAGTACTTATGTCTTATTTTGGGCTTATTGAGACCTTAATAACCAGTGTTCCCCTCGGAAGTGTTCTTCATAAGCTGGTTAGCATCAACAATTCTTACCCTGACACGTGCTCTTTCAGCAACATGGTACCCATTCAGAGAACATAATCAATGTTCTGTTTTCCTGCTGTCATTGTTCATTCCATTAACAACACAAAGACAGGCTGTAGAGCCTCTGTGACATGTGTCATTCAAGTACTGTGTCTGAATGTAGATTTCTCTTTTCTAACCAGGTATAGCTATTCATTATTTTGATCAATGCAGATGTTCTGATGTATGTTTGGCTTGATCTAATCATGCCATTGTGCCATTTGCCATTATTGATCAGTGAATTGCTGCACCTGGATGAGCTGTACTCATTTAGAACAACATCCTCCTTACAAGGCGGTCCGATTGTGATGGAAATACTTCTTGGAGACATTTCGAATAAAGTTTTTTATTTTTATTTGTTTGGGTGGGATGACAGGAACTAGCATGGTGGTTTCTCTATCTATTAATGGATGAAGTAATACTACAAAAAGTACTTTTAACCATATTTATATACACAGCAGAAATGGAATTAAATAGAATTTAATGCTAAATTCCCAATAGGAATATATGTTGCTTGGGACAAAAATGAAAATATCTCAAGATCAAACATAGAGTCTACATGAAGTATAATTTACTGTACAGTTTACACAGAAATTATTTTATACATACTGCAGCTATTATTTTAAACTCCCCATTCATAAGATCTGTGCAACCTTATTTAATAACCTCTCTTTATTTGTATTTTAGGGTACCTACTGCAGCTGAGGTGGAGAAATGGAAGGAGTCTTTCAGCCACGTGATGAGCAGTGAAAGTAAGTGTTATTTTTTCACACCTAAAAAAAGTGGAACCTGAACTAGAACAAGACTAATGAACTTGTGTTCAAATACAAAGCAAGCCCAAAGGACACTAACAATGCCAACATTCTCAGGCGGATGCTTGACTCATTGGTTCTCCATCAGAATCTCTCAGGGTTTATGACAAAAACTCCTTAAAACTAAACATGGCCACTCTCATGTGACATGATCGGACTGCAGTCATGGGAATATTAACAAACAGACTTCATATTCCTCGCTAATGGTGGCCAGTTAGGTTTTTTCAAGCTCAAAAGTGATACTTTCTTTCACTCTTTGTAAGGCACAAAGTTAGAAATTAAATGTAGTAGTACAGACATAGATGTGTTGGTTTTGATAATTAGGACACATTAAATCTGTGTTCACGATGTCAAGGAAAGTTACAGAGACCTGGTTGGGGCAAACAAACATGCACATTGAGCACACATACACACACTCTGGCGCTCTCTGACGCATTCTCATGCTCTGGTCATCTGCTACGTGTCTCAAGGCACTGCTTAATGACCCCTCAGGGCGTGCTGACCAGTGCAGTGTATGTGTGTCTGTGTGTTCATAAGCCCTCTGTGAATTACACTGTGTGTAGACACAAAAGGGGAGCAATGGCCTTGAGGGAACTAGCTGAGTTCTGACCTGCTCCATGACCCCATCCGCTGACTTCCAACATCATCATGTCTTTCTTCCTTCCTTTCCGACTTCATCTTTCAGCTCTCATTACAACAATCTTCTTTTGTTTATCTTATTGGGGCCTCAATGGTCTCCTCCATCTGTCCTCTTACTATTGTAGGATTTCGGAGCAGTTGTGATTCAGAAGTTAATCAATTTCAGTAACTAAATGACTTCAACGATGACTTCAAGGCTCAGATCTGTGTACTGTGCACTTTCATTAACTGGTTTGGTTATTGGAAAACACTTGTCTTGTGTATCTGAAAAGACAGGATGCACTTATTGATGTTTGGATTTTTTTTTGCAAAATGGAAACTCGGTGTAATTACGCTGTGTTCGTGCTTCCTGGCTATGCTCGTTGAGTGTTTATTTTCACTTAGGAAGTTTGACGTGTCTTCTTCATCCATTGCACACTCTTGCTTACATAATTTTCTATTGCCAGAAATTCTGAAAAGCTTTAGCCCCATTTGTGAGTGGACAACAGCTTGGCATTAAAGTAATCCAACTGAAGTCTGCCAAATCTGACCCGTGGACACAAAGCCTGAAATGAAGATTAATACAGCACTTTCTGGTGTTGCCTCGCTGTAATTTATACTAATGCCTCAAAATGAATGTGTCATTACTCCACTGTTCTCGCACCATTTGAGTAATTGGGTGCCAATTCAAACCCATATGGTTTTCAAATTGGCCCAGGCTAGTTGGCAGCATTTGGCTAGCTTTTGACAAGTGTTGGTGTCTGAAATCAGACTAGTGTAATTGTAATTCTGCTGCATCAGTCATCACAAGTCTGGCAACCAAGTATGCCAGATTTAGGTATTTCACATGGTCGTTATTTCTTATTATTTTACAGGTGCATCTGTATGTCAATATTTATTACTCTCTGTTAATGATTCTTCAATATAGCATGAATCAGCCATGCGAATGTGTGTTATCACAAACCTTTACACCTGCACTCATGGATCTGTATTTTCTTCCGCCTGTGTTAGTGGGTCGTACAGTCTTCGCCAGCTTCCTGAAGTCAGAATTCAGCGAAGAGAACATGGACTTTTGGGTAGCCTGCGAAGACTATAAGAAGACTGCATCTTCCAAGTTGCAGATCAGAGCCAAGCAGATCTACCAGCAATATGTAGAGGCAGATGCTCCCAATGAGGTAATGACTTATCGGAAAAATACGACAGCACTGGTGTTGTAAACTGTACATCAGTGAGTGAGCTTGATTAGTATGAGGAAAATGTATTCACAAAAATCCAACACCTAGCTCATCTTTAAAAAGGTTACAAAGTGGAAAATGTAGAAGGCAACGGCTCATTGTCCTTCAGTGAAGTGAATACTTGAAACTGTGACTGCAAAGCTAAAAATATGCACATGCACAACAATACTTTTACACTAATTACCAGTCAGTCACCTTCCTGATTAAAGGCTAAACTCTATGGTATTAATTATCCTGAGAAGTTGGATGCTTAGCGTGGATGAAGGACATTTGGTGCACTATTTAGTCCTTTGGGTTTAAACTGAAAGGGTTTAATTTGTTCCACTTTTCACCAAAGAAAATTGTAAGGAATTTCATTATATTGCCTTATTTTTATGTTTTTGACATTGGTGCAATTTCCCTAATTGTGTTCCTGTGGCCAAACATCAAGGTGCAAGAAAAGCTGACATTCTGCTTTTCTGAGTAACTTTCCCCTTCCCATTGTCTTTTTCCATATATGCAAAAACTTCATGCTCTTGTGCTTGTGAAATGTTTTAGCATCTTAACCCTTTCTTACCTCTCATTCTATGTAATTTAAGGTAAACTTGGATGCAGTGACCAGAGAAGAAACAAGGCAGAATGTCGAGAACGCCTGCCAGTCTTGTTTTAATGAAGCTCAGAAGATGATCTTCACCTTGATGGAGAAAGACTCCTACAGGCGCTTCCTCAACTCCAAACTGATCCAGGATCTGGGTCAGACACAGACCACCGCTGCTCAGGAGAAGAAAGAGAAGAAAAACTGTGACTGTGCCGAGAACAGGCAGGCGTTAACTGGAGGTGCCTGAATGGCAAGCAAACAGGGAAGACTAGAAGGTGACAAAGACTGAAAATGTATGTGAAGGAAGACACAAATAAAGTAAAGACTAGAAAACCAGTGAATTAGAAGGTTAATGTGATGTAGTAAAGATTTGTCTTTCTTTTTTTTTTTACTTAACATTAATCCCTGGAAGTCTTTGGTAGTCATTTAAGGGTTTGAATTGGCTACTGTATATCTGTATGTGCATTAACCAGAAAAATATTTGAATATTTGAAAAGATTTGTGACAGTTGATGGTGAAATATTCAAATATTTCACCACAAATTTTTTCCCTTCCCAAAGGTTGATGGTAACTGATTCATTATTTCAATATTTCAACACTATATAAATACAGATAATGCTTAAATGTTTGCATTATGAAGCTTAGCTTTTTCTTATGGTTTCACTGCAAAACATAACCTGCTCTCCAAGTCATGGCCGGTTTCTATTCATTCTCACACCAGATAAAGTCTAACATGTAAAGCTACTTTCACCAAACAGACACACCTTCAAACAACCTTACTGCTAGTGCAGCATGTTGTCAGTGGAATAGCGTGAAAGTTTTGATCTATTTAGGTAATAATGTACACTTGTTGTATCTTTAAAGTAATATATCAAGTTCTTTCTAAGAAGGACTAAACTTAACGAAGTGATGAGAACACAGACACCAAAATCATACGTTGAGTGATAAAAGCAAATATGACTAACCTATCAGTATTACAAACATCAGTGTTTAATTATGATAATGACCATTAACCCAGTACAGGTGATGTGGGCATATTTAATTTTTGGGTATAGATGAAATGAATCATCTTACTCATCTGCTTTGTAGTGGGGTTTGACTTTAGGTAGACCCAATTATTTTCCATCATATTGACTTGGGCACATAAATGTTACGGATCAGCAGCTACTGCTTCACGTTTTACTCAGTACCTATATACCACATGTTCATACAACAACAGATGGATTATATTGATGCCTATGTTCTCATTACTGGAAATTGTCTGCGTCTAGTGGGAATTTTTAAAATGCTTTAATATTGCAGTATTGATTTTCTGTTGCGTGTAATTCAGTTAACAAACAGTCCTGGTGAAAAGGTCAAACTGTGACTCATTAGATCGTTTCTAAAGAGTTTTCCTGTAAGTCAAACTGTTTTGTTCAGATGTTTAATACCGTGATTTGTACATGGTACTTAATAGTATGTTTAACTATAATGTTACATGTCACTTTAATTGAATGGATTTTGGTGGCCTTTCTCACCAAAATGTTTCATCAACATACTGTGATGGTCTGATCAATGGAAAACTAGATACTGTATGTAAATATTTATTAAATGATGCCATTGTCCTATTTATATCATATCTGTGGCTATTTACAAATAAAATGTGCTGATAGTCAGAACTTTGTCTTTTTTTCTCTCCGGGTGCTCCGGCTTCCTCCCACTGTCCAAAGACATGTAGGCTAGGTTAATTGGTGTCTCCAAAATTGTCCTTAGGTGTGGATGTGAGTGTAAGCGGTTGACGATGGATGGATGGATATTACTTTGACCTGCTGGTGCCACAAAATTAAAAGTCAGAGGATCACTAAAGTCATTAATATATATCCAAGCTTCGCTTGCAGGTTGCAAGCTGGTGTGATTTAGTTAAATACAAATCCATGCAGCAGGTTTGCATACATCATTAGGGTAGGTCATTGTTCAGTGAGGTGTTTGAAGTGAACTAGCAGCAATTTCTAGTTTTCTGACTACTATATGCTGATCAAAAGTTAATTGAAGGTTGTAGAAATTTTATGTGATTTCTGATTTAGATTTTTCTGATTGATGTTGTGATGGTAATACTGATAAGGAGTTATGTTAAGTTTTTATTCTCCATTTTTTTTACTTCATGAACTCAACATCAAGCTTAGCATCTTGTCATGCTTACAAGAAAATTATTTCAAAATAAAGTTTATGCGATGTCAAGTTTTTTTCTTAGAGATTTGTAAAAAGAAAAAAAAAAAAAAAGAGTAATGAATTTGACCTAATTCAGATTTGCCCTAATAATCATCTACAATCAGCAAACCTACGGTCTCTGCAATCATGATTGCATAATTTTGCTGATTATAAATGATTACCACTTCAGAATTTAAAATTAGTATCTATTAATCACCAGAAGACAGTTTTGTACCTCTTTTGTTGAGAAGAACGACCATATCGACAACCATGACATCTGATCATAAAAACAAAAGACATGTGTAGCAAACCCGCTAGCTGACTGGTTGGTTCCCACCCAGATTGGTTTGCAGTGTTTTGAGCAACTTTTCATTTTCAGATACCTCTCAAAATTAGTGTCAGACAACCCAATATGCAAAGCTGAAAAATATTTTAATGTAGGCAAGTTATGCTGAAAACCTCAGAACACTGAGTGCAAAACAGTTATTACAGTCTCCTCTGTGTCTATGAGTGGTTCACTCTGTGGACCTATTTGTTTAGATTTACCTCCATGAAGTGAAGACTGTTTACTGCAGTTGAATTCCCACTCACTGCTTGACTCCATGTCTATTTAAGGGCAACACATTTGGGACCATGATGCACTATAATCTTGCTTAAATACAAATATTCTGCACGTCTAACTTTGAAAAACGGGGAGAGGGAAAACATGCCTAAATATTTACTGTCTAATTTTTTTAGAGTCAAAATCTATGTTATAACAGGCACTTCAAATTGGATTAATACTTCATGAGTTTTTCCATACAGGCCTAAAATGGGTTAGTCTTTGAAAACATCCTGAGCATGCTGAGTTGATGCTGCTATTCTTCCTTTGTTGCTGATTAATTTGTTCTTCCAGAAAATGATTGTGGTGACAGCCATTTTTAGCAAAGAGTCATGCGTATATAAAGGAATGAATACATACACACATACACACTCATTACTGGATGATATACTGCTGTATGTAAGTCAGCCTCAGTTTTCTTGGAGTCGGCAGCTCAAACACAGCCTTCAAGAAGTGATAAATCCACTGGGGCCGGTGTGCTTGTGTGAATTCTTATCTGTCATCTAAAATAAATGAGAGTGTAGGAGTAGGAGGACTCTGTGAGGGAGCCCGCAGCTAGAATTTGGACTGATATATCACATTTTGGACTGGAGCTACAAATGGACAATATATTTGTACTGATAATTAGTGGCAGTAATTGGCTATAAAGAAATTCCAAAAGAATGAAAATAGGATTTTATTCTATTTGAAATTATTCTATTTGAAATAATGGAAAACTTGAATGCAGGATTGGACCCAAGTGCAAAGAGTGACAGCAGGATAACTTTAAGTGGTTTATTGAAACATGAATTCTTACAGGAAGTTGGACAGGTAACACAGAGGCAACAGAAATTTTAACACAGACAGCGCAAAACAAACACCACCAAAAACAAATACACCGTTTCCCTACAATAATAAGCACCTGTTTAACACAGATTTGTTTTTAAGACAAATTATCTTTCTATGCTAGCAGCCTTAAGACTTTGTTATAGGCTGCTTAAATGTGTAAATATGATACACGCACACACGCACACGATATAGGCTAGATATTAACGATGTGTTTCTGTTCACACTGTTTTCTCCAGAACTTGTCCACTGCAGCTGTCTTCTAGCAGCCGCTGTCTTCCAGCATGTCCTGCTTGGAGCAGACACACAGCAGAACCGAACTCTCTGATCTTACAGGAGCGCCGGGAGAGCTTGCTAGATCCCTGCAACAAGTTTTGTTAGCGTGAGCAGCAAAGAATCAAAGTCTGTCAGCTAACTTTCACAAGCAACAAGGTAAGGCAAGCAAGTTTATTTGTGTAGCACATTTCAACAATAAAGCAATTCAAAGTGCTTTATATAAGACATAAAAGCAAGTAACTTAGCACCAAGTGGCTAACTTTGAGGAAAACAGATTCCAGACATGTTCCTCCATCTTCTAAATTGGAACAAGGCACAGCAAAAGACAATCATAACCACAGTTCTTCCCCACCTGGCACATCCACAGAGGAACCCCCAGCTATTTTGGCCTGAATGTCTAAATGCTTGTGTGTCATATTTCTAGAGAAACATTCATTATTGCCGAGACAGAAAGGATGTCCTTTGTTTGGGTAATGTAAACTTAAGTTGTTTTGAATGATTTTCTGGTGAGGACAGATATGCACCATAAGGACACACTAATGTCACTTCGGTAGGTATAGATGTCGCACCTCTGAACTGGGAAATATCATGATAGCTCTAACCAGAAATTGCAAAAGAAAAATGCTGCAGGGCAATGAAACTTTTCATAGGAAAATTAACTTTTGGGAGCACTAAAGCTCGTCTGCTTCTCATCCATTTCAGACAGCACACACAGTTTGCAGCCTCTCATTTCACTGCACGTCAACTAAGTCATTACTGAACCCTTTGTTTCTGCCAGCAGGGTGCTAACATGGCACTTCAAGAAGGATTCAACTTGTTTTGAATACTAAACTCCATTATGAAAAGCAAATTCTCCACTCAATTCTCCAAGTGATCACGTTTCAAGCCAACGTGTTAACCTAAAAGATTTTAAGCTCTTACACAGGCCCCTTATTTTCCATCAAATTCTTTGATGAGTCATGAAATGATTTCCATATTTTAACTCTAAACATATCTATACTTAGACTTCATACACTCCAAGTACTGCTTTATGTTGGACCAGTGCTAATGTGAGAAATGCACAGAAATTCATGATTATTGCAAACAAAGCCTCAATCACTACTTACAACAACTTTTCTTACAGATATAAAAAAAGGCTTGTCTACTCAACAAATGTTGAGTGTTGAGATGGGCCATCTTGTTCAGCCTACACATTTCTATCAGATGCACACTGATAAACACAAGTTGACGTACTTAGGATATTTTAATTTTAGAAAAGAGAAACATATCTTTAACATGTCATAGGGGTTATGTTATACAAGGCTTGTCTTTGTGTGATTTGCTTTGCTTGCTGTAATACTAGCCAGAGTCTATTCAGGCTCAAACTCTCAGGCCTGATCAGCGCTTCATTCAGCGTTAACCTACTTATTGCTGTATGTTCTCTCCTGCTTTCCTAATGGCAAGCAGCTATGATGCCTGCTAATTAAAACCACACAGGAGAACCTGGTGCTCTAATGTAATCATGCATGCAAGAAAGCACGTACACACTCTGACACATGCACGTGCAAAGTCACTTATCTCTACCACACGGACACACGCATGCACTCATACATACATCCCTGGGGCTGCATGTCTGGATCTCTGGTTTATTGTCTTGAGAAGTTTGAAAACTAAACACCACAGGCCATCTCACTGTGGCATCTGCTTTTTCTGTTATTGTGTTGTATGTTTGTGCTGGTAACATCTGTGCAAGGTTCAAATATCAGGTTAGTGGCAGCCTAGTGACTTGTTTTGACATTTGATGTGCGCAGTGATAATACATTCATTAAGAATATATGGGACACTATATTTTTAGAATAAAGGTCCGTACCTGGGAAATCTATTTAGCTGTATTCTCTATGCTGCTCTTAAACTACTGATGCTGACTTTGTGTATTGGGCTTCTCGTGACAATGCTGTTCCTGTCAGCTATAACTATACAAATACTCTCAAATGTTACGCTAAATGATTTCTTAATGCAAGATTTCTACTTCCCTTTTCTCCTCTTCATCAAAACTGCTAGTGAAGATTGAAAATTAACAAAGCAATTGAATCAGCATGAAGAAATCTGCTCCACTGGCTAACACATGCACACATACGCATTTAATTATATGGCAAAGAAATTTATACCACAGTTCAATGCATATGTGCAATACTTTAGTCATTGGGTTATTGATTAGTTGATTTCTAGGACCACAGTGAAGGTTTTTATAGACTTTTTGACCACAGTAAAGAAAGATAAGGTGCAAATATTCATTGCAATTTAAAGTTTAGCTTGGGCATTTATTTTCCCTTTGGTACTTTTAAACTCGCCACATTACTTTCACACATTATTCAGGATAATGACTAGTGAGAGAGACTTTAGGGAACATAAATTGCAGTCTTGGCAATGAATACTTATTCTTGTTTGTCCTCCCTATTTGAGATGAAAGGGAGGACTTCCCAGCTTACCAAACCTGTTGAGGCAAAACAGAAATATATGCCAAAAAACATATACCCTTTCCCTCCAATCATGGTGCCATTCCACGCATACCCTCCTTTTGTAATTTGGTAGTTAACCTTATGTCATTGGGTTTACTCCTTCTCTGTCGGTATTCATTTGCTGGTTTAATCATATATTGACTTAGCAGGCAGATTGTTGATTGTGACAAAGACAAAAGAGGCTGAGGTAATCTATGAAACTCAAATTACATAATCTGTGCTACCTCTGCAAGAGTTATTTGTTAAAAAATGACATATTGTTTGCTAAAGAGGAAATGTCCAGCACTTTCTCTATAATGCAACTACAAACATTTTGCACACCATTTTCAAGTGCAAAACAATCACTTTAAGACAGACAGATAAGGTAACAAAGCCAACCTCAACATATGACTGTTGAGGGAGCGTTATACGTACAGGAAGCTTGATTAGAAGAAGAGGTGCAGTTGAACAGGCAGGCAGCAGGTCAGCAGGATGATTAGCTGATAAGGAGCAGGTGTGAAAACCAATGAGACAAACTGAGGGCAGCTGGTGGGCAGGTGAGAGATGATTGGATCTGGAAAATAAAACAACTTCCCTCTTTAGTACAAAGTGTCACTCTGCAGGCAGAATCACAGCTGTGGGACTGCACTCCACAATAAAGGGTAGTATACACATAAACAGGTCAAACTGTAGGATGCACGCTCCTCTATAAGCTAGAACAGCATTACCTAAACCTCTCCTGGAGTACCCTGCATTCAAATGAACTTGTTTGGAACTCCTGAAGCTGTTTGATAACAAGCTGATCATTTATTTCAACTCTGTTGGAGCAGGGAGAGCTCTAAAACATCCGGTAGCATACTACGAAGCAAGTTTAACATAACCAGGATATATTTTCGTTATCTGGCTATCACTAGTACAATAGGCTGCTGTAGCTGGCAGTGTAGGTTATGTGCTGTTGTGAGCATTTATACTTGTGCATTGGTGTCGTCGTGGTGCTGCCAAGCTGACCAATCAGTTCTCGCGTCTGCGTCACCACGACATGTAGTTACATTTTAGGTGAGGTCCTCGGCCACAGCGTGGATGCAATACGTAAAAGTACTGCATCTACGCTGTATAAAAGTATAAATTAGCATTCACAACCGCGATCACGCTGAGCGGGCACACAACACTGGTTATCAACTTGGTAAGTCAAGGCAAGACATACGATGAAGCTAAACACATAATCCAGGCTAAGAGCAACAAAAAAGAGCAAAAAAAAATTAGCAAGGTACCAAATGAAGTACTCTATTGATATCGGTATCATTTTAAGGGTACCGGTTTCGTAAAATTTTAAACGATACCCAACCCTACTTTCATATCTTAAAAATACAACAAACACAAGGCTTTACCGCTTCAGTCTCTCCACATCACCTACAGCAGCCTATAAAATAATCTGTGGGATCTTCTTAGAATGGTGACAACATTTTTTGCAGGAGAAGTGACTGGTCAGTCGGAAGTGTCTTTGTTGCCTGGATCTCTTATCTTGAATATAACCTGTTCCAGAGCAGGTTAGCCATTCAGCATACGTTACAGTGGCGATGTACCCCGGTAAGAAGTGAATCACTGTTGAAGGTCTGAATTGACTGAAAACCAAGGGTTAAACCTGAAGTTACCTTACTAATGTGCTTCCCTGCTTCTTAGACGGGCTGTTTTGAGAGGTTTGAGCTAGAAACATTCATCACCATGGCTACTGAAGGATGCTTTGCTCATTTGGTCTTTAGGATGTGCTTTTTCGCTTTAAATGCAGCCCGCCTCAACTTAGACTGTGATAGGTCAACATCAGTGAACACTCACTGTTGGAGGGTTTTAAGTTCACTTCCACTACACCATCTGGTTTGGGTTAATATGGCTAGCCCTCCACATGAACACAGATTGAACAGGGTGGGGATTGTCATCCTCTACCTCTTCCTGTATAGTAGCTGATACGTCCGTCTGTCAATTTAACTTTTTAAGCTATTTCATGTTAAAATGTACCATGCGTGTCACAGCCATATGTATGCAGTGAGTACATTTATTCAAGGACTATCAAGATTTTTTTTGTTTAAAATGTTCAAACCTTAGTTTGTCATTTCTAAGCCAATCCAACACAACATGAACTTGCAACAGCAAATTCCTACTGGTAAATGTGATTACAAAGCAGACATTGGTTAGATAATAGTAGTTAAAGGCATGATGAAAGAGCCTTGGTGGTACTTTCTGACACAGCAGCAGGAAATAAGATGAGATGCTGACTTGGTATTTTTGTCACCTCGTATTGCTCAACACACACATTAGGCTGACCAATAATATCTGATGAATATTTTCACAGTATGTGGGGCTGCCACCTTAGAATAACCAGGTGCACCTGGGCCCAATGCTCATCAGCAATTATAAAAGCTGCCACTTCAGTCCCCTCAGGGAGGCCTTATCCAAACTTATTTCTTTTCTCATCTCTCTTTGCTTTTCAATTTATCGTTTGTAAACAAAACTGTTAAATATTATTTGTATCTTTCCCATTATTTGCCACAGTGTGCAGTAACTACTGATCCTGACAAAGTGTTACGCGAGTATGTACAACCTTCTTTTGCAGGTTTAGGAAATAAAAGAGAACAAAAAAAAAATCCTATTGCATGTGATGCATTATAAATTGATCCAACAATAAGGCTTGCACATTTGTTGTATCAAACAGGAAATTAGACCACATAAACACATCAATGAAAGTCTAATCAAAGTCTATTTTTGTTTTATTACTTCTTTGCTCATAGGGTGGCATACAGAAACTGAAGGGAACACTTGTGGATCACACATGGTCACACATCTGGAGACCATGATGTCCCCAGACTGGGGAAGTGATAGAGTAGACTGCTGCTCCACTGCATTTGCCAGGGGATTATTTATGGGGATATACATTGGATGTGCCTGAGAGTCCATTCAGTGGTTATGGATGTGCAGAGTTAATTGTGCATCTGATTGCACACAGCTCTTGCTACACTGTGGAAAACTCTGCTTGTCTTGTGGTTCTTTGGCCACTGGTACCCCTCCTCTGCTGTTTGTTGTATCATGAGTTTCAATTGCCTCACCTACTACATCTCCAGAAAAACAGCCTGCTGCCCCTACATTGGTAATGCAGCTGTGAAAATGGTTGTCTACTCAGCTGATTAAATATACAGATGTATTTTGTTAATATTTACATTGTAATTATCAATCTTCACTGACTAATAAAATCTTAATTAAGTTTGCATGTTTATTTTGGATATAGGGATTTAAAAAGAAAATCATATCCACTTACTGTACAAGCCTCGCTGACCTGTTTAGCACCATCACACATCCAGATGGTGGTGTTGCTGCCAGATGCTCTGATTGGGTCAGAGACTTTCTGCTTAAGGGATCCCCCTGAGCCTGATCTGTCTTTTTGAATTGTACAGTGGTTTCCTAATCCCAAGCTCTCCTCAGTTCTCTATATCGAGGAGGATTTTTAATGGTTTCAAATATTTGCTCATGCCAGGATGTACTTCTTGCACTGATATTTGTTCAGTGGAAAATGGATGATGTTTAAATGTGTAAGAATTGTCAGCGATGCAAGCAGGTAAGTTACATTTTAACAATATTATTGGATTTTTGTTTACCTCTTTCTAGTTCCTGAACATCATTATTCTCACACCAACACACGTTTGTTCCTCTATCCCAGTGGGGACATCTCATTAACAGAATGCATTCAGTAGCTTCTTACCCTAACCTTAACCATCACAACTACATGCCTAACCTTAATCTTACCCTAGCCCTAACTTTAACCTAATTGTAACCTGAACCCAAACACCAAGTTTTAACCCTCAAAAAGCTTCTCTACCCATGGGGACCTCAACTTCTGTTCCCATTGGTTAGTGTGCATTCAGGTTAAAGTCCCCACCAGGATATAAAAACATCAAACACACACACCCAAACACACTTTTTTCAGGGAACAAGTCAAAGTCCATTTTCATTGGCAGTCACCTAGCAACAGTGTTCATACAACTTAAAACTGGATGCCAAGCATAATGTATACTCCTCATGTCAGAAAAACAACATCACTTGAGAGCAGCACGATTCTGATGTGGAAATAATTGGCAGCTTGCAGCAGTGATGTTATCTTAACTCTTAAATAAGCAGTTCTGTCAACTACTTAAACGGCTCAGACCTGAATCAAGAAACCCTGTGGGTGTAGCTTTGTCAGTGGTGAATGTCGCTGCCAGCCACAGATATCACTGGGGAAATGACTGAATTTTATTCTATTTTCTCTCACATGAAAACGTTCGTGAAAGTGTATAAAAAGCCCTGATGCCATGAGAACTCTCAATTTCTTAACCACAATGTTGTCAATGACTTGAGAAGCGTTGCTGTCTTTAATGGGGAACTAAGTGAGCAATCAGCTCCCTGTGAGATAACTGATGCTTCAGCACCCACACCCTCTGCCTTTTAATGAAGCTTTTTTATACAGCACTGTATAGTTTTATTGGTCTTATTACATCACAGATATTTGTACTCCCTATAGTCTTTAAAATTCTTAGATTGTAATCAGAATCAGGCTCTTAGTAATGGTATTCATTATTTATTATTTTTATCTGCTCAAATCTCTGTTTGCTCTGTTAGTATGTGATTTTAAGAATAGTAAGAGATTCTAAACAATGTACACCTTTTGGCATGAGATCATTTCAAATCTCTGACTTGTAATGTGTGCTCACACATGGCGTCAGATCAGTCTCAATATTACTGACAAGCAGTTTGTAATTGCTGGTTCAACAATGTCTATATACGTAACAATATCCATAGATATTTATTAAACTTTTATTTGAACACATTTTTTAAATTCTATGACATTTATTTAGAACTGTTCGTGTGTAAATCAGATTTTTTTAAAATTATTTATGTACAACAATGATTATTTTTGTGTACTAATACTGAGTGTGATCTGACTGCATACTCATGCATGCTCACTTTTTTTAGAAACCACTACAAGAACTACTATGGAACTACTGCCTCTGTAAATGTGACTGTGTACCGTACGTGTAAAATAAGTGAGTTAAATTCTACAAAACATTTATCAGAAATGTCACCAACCTCCTTTGGGGACCCAAGGCATCTGACCTTCTCCATCTATTTCTAGGAACTGCGGTAGTAATGGATGCGTCCATGCAAGCCTCTGACAGTGTTTGTGTTGGCAGCCAGTTCCTCAGCCGCATCTGTTTCCGCTGTTTTTCACTGACGTGTTTTAGTGTACTTCTCTTCACATGCTGCTTTGTTTTATAAAACAATTCATTTACTCTAAGGAGGAATTATCAAAAAAGGGAGATTTTCTTTTGACAATTTGAAGGAGTTTTCCCTTTTGTTTTCAGCCCTCTTTCCAGTGACATAGTATCACTTCATTGTCACCTGACTATATACTGATTTGGCTACTTGTATAGATGGGATGGTATATTTGAGCATAGTGTAAACCTCTTATGTCATGTATGCTATCATGGATGTAAACAATTCCAGGATTTGAAATTCTTCAACCTAACTTTGACAATCGACTTTGCAAATGTTTTATGATGACAGAAATGCCCTCGGAGCATTTGTTACAGCTCCAGGATACACAGTATTTTGGTGAGTAACACTCCACAGGGCCGCTTTAACCAGAGGTGGGAGCAAGTAATTGTTTCACAAGTCACATGGAAGTCTCAAGTCTTAGCACTCAAGTCCCAAGTCGAGACTGGCAAGTCCGACAATTCATAATGTGGTCTTCACCAAATTTAATACTGTGAGTGAGAAAACTATAAATTGGCATGACGTTAGAAGACGCGGACACAGTGGATAGTTTACAAGCACGGGCCAGGTAAAGCAAAACTGAACACACCTAGTTTAGTATAAATAATATCCATCCATCCATTAACTATACTCACTTATCCTGCAAAGGGTTGCGGGGCAGTGTAAAATGTCATAGGCTTAATCTAATAATGGTGACTAGCAAGTTATAGCACTTGAAACCCTGTCATTGGCCCGAGCTGAACTTAACATCACAGCCTGTCTGAGAGTGAGTTTGGGCTTTTAGGGAGGGCTGGAGGGCACCGCTGTAAAGGAAAGGGGTGTGCTGGATTTATAAGGCAAAACTAGTGTCATTGCGAAACGGCATAAGGCACAATAATCGTTTTATCTCTATAAACTTGTCCTATGTTTTTGCACTGCACAGTTTTTATATCACATTTTGTATTTGGGCTTGGGGACGGTATCAAGTAAGTGCAAATCAAAAGGTCAAGTCCAAGTGAAGTCACGAGTCAACTGACCCTTTGCTAAGCCACGCCCTGAATACGCAGCTGGCCAATCAGAGGGCAATATAGGACTTGCTCTTGCTGCTGTTCGACACTTTCATGGCTGTGCTCCATTGACTCGTACGCAAAAGGCACTACCCAGAGAGGTAGAAAGGAGAAGAAAGGATACAATTTATTCCCTTTCCAAAACCTAAAAGAAATCCAGAAAAATGTCGGCTGTGGATTGTTCCTAATGTAATGTTAGTTAGCTGATGCTAGCTAACTTACTACTAAATTTAACGTTATAAAGCCCTGCTGTTCTGCTTTGTAATGACTGTAATAGTGAATAGAGACCTACCAAGCTTTACAGGAACAGTGCTGATCCTTAATATCATTGTCCTTTGTCCCCATCGTCAGGTGATGGGGGTGATCGGTAGGCTTTAGCTTCTGTCTTTATTTGTTTTATGTCTGACGTTTGACAGTCTGAGTACAACCATCAAATGTACAATGCAAACCTTTGTCTCGTCTCTGAGATCGCTTTTTAAATTTTTCCAAAATTTGACAATATTTCTCCAGGGAGTGCAGTTATAGACAGTGGCAGCACCGTGATAAATCCGACAGGTCCGACAATTTGTCGGACTTAGCAACAGTTACCAAAGGGGTGTGGCTTAGCGAAGGGTCAATTGGTGTCAAAGTCAAGTTGCAAGTCCTTTTTGATTTTGTTTTTTCTTGAAAAAACAAACTTGGAGGATTTTGTGGCGTCTGCACTGGTATGCGTTTTTTGAGTACATTCTAGTTTTTCATTGTAATCTTAAAGACGTATGTACACACATTATGTATAGGTTGGAGACAAAGGTGCCTGTAAATAGGTAATGAAAAAAAAAACAATTGACAATTGAAAATCAGGTGTTTCTTCTTTTATAACAGTGAAAAGACTCTGGGAAGAATCGTTGCCAGCTCGCTATTCAGTAGATCATGGGTTCCATTGTTGTATTCAAGAATAACTTAGACACAATTGCTTGTAAATAGTCGATATTTACACGTAAAAATAAATACATCTTCAGGTATTGTATGCATATATATTTTTATGTGGTCGACTCCAAAACTTACATGCACGGCTACATCAAATAATGCATACTCAGCACTGTTAAAGCCCTTATTGATTTTTTGACATGATTGTTGACTTGTATGACACTTAAGGTTATGACACCAGACTGGCCAATCTGTGCCATAATAAACCCTTTTCAGTGCTGTTTAAAATTTTAAGCTCTCACATTGTTTAGATGTGTTGGTCTTTCCAATGTCATTTTAAGTAATACATTCAAAAACATTAAATATGCCTCACCTGATCAACAGTATTTTTAAATTTTTTCATATTAGTGTGGAATAGTTACATTTTAGGGAACAATAAGGACTTATAAAATGCTGAATATCTAAATAACAATGATCTTGTGTTGGTTAAGAAATATGCTTTTGATTAATATAAAAAAGCATTAACGAGTAAATATAATCACACTTTAGTACTAAATGTATATATTTAGGACACTTAAACATTACACACCAACAGCAAATCCACCATCTCACCAGTCTATGTCTCAGCTGAGTGTAAGTTAGGTGAATACCAGTGTTTTATTACAGCATTTAGTAGTGAATAATAACTTGTAGTGAAAGTGTTGGAAAATAAAAAGTGAAAAGTACATCAGATTTAACAACTTTACTGCAATCTTTTCATTTCCTTTCTGACTTTGATTTTAGGCTTTGAATATTATGTGCTTAATAGTTTGTAACTGAAAGACCATTAGATACTGATGCTCAATAACCAGTATTGGCATTGTCTAGTGCTGCAAACCTGCAAGTTCTGTCTCCCATGTTTTTTACTCGTGTTATATTAGCACTAAAACCAGGTCTGGAACTTTGGTATTATCACACGGGAAAAAGACCCAACTCTGTTAAAGCAACTGCTCTGTTCACTTCTTTTTTTGAGATTCCCTCCTACTTGATTTTCCCATCTTAGCAACTTGCAGTTTAGTGGTAGCCAAGGAGCTCGACCACTGAGCCAACCAGCCAGCACTGTTCTCATCACAGACAAAAAGTTTAAGTGTGTGTGAGAGAGAGTGGAAGAGACAAAAAGACAGTTATATGATAATCAGTATGTCATGCATTGATAATAGAAGAGGGTCCACTATGTCACAGGTTGTTTTATTAAATTGACAATATCTGGTCCTTGCTGGACATGATTAAAAGATTTATTTAAAACAGACAACTGAGTAACTGTCATTCTATTTAGAGTTTCCCAGCGGGTTTCTCCCATAGACTGAAAATGTTATGGGTCACATCCTTTACAGGCAGCACTAATATCTTTGAGTCTTCTTGGGAAAACCACAGAACACTTAAGTTTCACTCTGACGTCTGTCTAAATGAGACTTATATGTCTGCGGCAAAGGAAGGATGGCCAACTCTGGGTTATTTATTGCGTTAAAAGGATTTATGTACATTTAAGGTGAATCTCCTTTGGGTCAAGCTGTTTGTTTTTTCTAATTTGGTTAATTCTGTAAAAGTGGCCTTTCTGTTTGAAAACAACATTA
Organism: Micropterus dolomieu; assembly: GCF_021292245.1. Lineage (NCBI taxonomy): Eukaryota > Metazoa > Chordata > Actinopteri > Centrarchiformes > Centrarchidae > Micropterus > Micropterus dolomieu. The sequence continues at coordinate 3,383,832 of NC_060154.1, forward strand.
AGGCATGGGTGAGCTAGAAGGTCCTTTGGGGCGCAAATGACGATACAGACCAGAAGTTGACTACAGTTAATTATTAATATAATTGTCAGAAAAGATTATAATGAAGACATCATTCTCCTCAGGGGCGCCAATGGATTTTTTTCCTACAGCACCAAAATGGCCTGAAACATCTTTGCATTAAGACTAATTTATATTCTTTACTGTAATATCTCCATGCTGTAGGTATGCGCAGCTGTCCAGCTGTACCTGTGATGCTGCTTTTAAAAAATGTAATTCCAGTAACTCTTTCGACGAGCGAAAACTGCTACATTGTGATTGGTTTCCTTGGGATGCTTAGTGGAGTTTTTATACCAGATATTTGATTGTTGATAGCGAACACGTCCTTCTCATCTAGTTAAAAATTACTAGAATCCTTTTTGCTGACATTGTTACTGTTCTTTGTCGAAAGTCATCCTCTGCGTATGCTACAGAATACATGGTAGTCAATGGGGTCCTGCATACATAAAAGTTCATATCAGTCTAGACAGGTCTGGCTGAGAATATCTTGACACACAAGTGTCAAGTCAGATTATGTTTTCAAGGGATAATTTCATGAAGATACTTTGTATCCTGAAGTTGAAGAACTGACTTTGTGGCCTAGTTGAAAAGTTGCATGTTCTTGATAGAAACACATTGGTATCAGTTTTGGTGTGAATCTGGATTTGAGTTTGTGTTTGTTGCTTCACTTCTACCTTTGCATGACAACCACTCATGTTTTTTGAGACTATATTTGACAAGTGAGGTCATTCTGGAAGACCCTCAATTCTTTAAGAGGACTGTTGTTAATGCAAGGTCCTCGCTAGTATAGAAGTTCAAGAACATGTGTGTGTAAGTGTGTGTTCGGTGGGGAGGTAGGGCTATTTCAAAAGGCAGTCTTCCCCTCTAGTTACATTTAAAGTATAATTTAGAAATATAATTTTTTCACCCTTCATGTTTTGGACATTTTTAAACAAAAGTCTTCGGTTCTCAAGTGGTCTTACACAATGGTAGTTTATTAAAATTAGCGTTATTTCATGTTAACTAACTGCTATTTGAAACCTCCCCACCACCCCCACATCAGCTCCTTAGATTCCTTCATGCTTAATTGACCAGGAGCTCCTGGTACTGCTCAGACCGGAGGAAACGACCAAAGGAGTCTTTCTCCATCAGGGCGAAGATCCTCTTCTGGGCCAGGTCAAAGGTCGCAGGGGAGAGATCCACCAGGTTCCTCAGGGTCACATCCTTGGTGAAGTGGTCAATGTTCACCTGTGGTGGAAGGACAACAGGACATGCTGTTAGAAACAACTAAGGTGAGGATGAAGAAGATGAAAAAAAGGCAAGTTTTGATGGTAAATATGAATAACAGTGATATAAGTATGTAGATAAATGTGATGATGCGCCTGCAAGAGAGGACGAGGATGATTCCACATCATCATAATCTATTTTAGGCAAGACACCATTGAAATATTAATTTATTCACTGCTTATTTTAACCAGCCAGTTGGTATGTTTATTTCACATGAAATATAAACATAAACTACATCAATTCCTGTTTGCCAGAAGATTATTAGGAAAAGGCCTAACAGAGTTGTTTACAACAACTGATTTAACTGAAAGCAAATTCTGAGCTGCAGTAAATCTATTAAGTCTATTAAAGGGAAAATAATTACTAAAAATAGTCAAGAGGATTTATTTGGAATTTGGATTTGCAAGTATTAGAAGTAAAATGTAGGTATTAATAAATTAAACTGCAATCTGAACTTTTAAAAAGTATTTTGGGCATTTGAGATGAAACACTTATTCTTGCATGAATGTGTAATGTCAAGCTGTATTTTATTGTTGCAGCTGGGTTATGACTTCATTTTACTATCACTGCAGAGTTGAAACTTGCAATTTATCCCACTAATGCAACCTGGCTGAAACCTTGTAATTCTGATTTTGGAGATTTTCACACTTTCTGATGAGCTGATAGATTACATACCCCAATAAAACTAACAAAATGACAAAAAAGCAATTCAACTTGTTTTTCTTTACTCTTTAGATAATTAAATAAATGCTATGCCAAGATTTTTTAACAGTTACATTTTATATGCTCACTTTGTCTCATTATGTCAGTCAGTGTTGCCAAATTTGACTTTGACACCGTGTAGCCCAATCAGAGACTCAAACTTGCCCCAATCATAATTTCATAATAATTGGTTGGTGTTTATTGATGAGCTTTAGAGGAGCTAGTAGACAGATTTTGATACCATTGAACAGAGCCATTGTTTCCAGACTTTGTGCTAAGCTAAGCTAACTGCTTGCAGGTGGTAGCTTCATATTTAGCATACAAACAGAAGACCGATATCCATATTCTCATCTAATTCTCTGTAAGTACACTCTGTACATTTATTCATTTTAGCTGACGCTTTTATCCAAAAGCGACTTACAATTGCTATACATGTCAGAGGTCACACGCCTCTGGCGCAACTAGGGGTTCAGTGTCTTGCTCAGGGACACAATGGTGGCTGTCTCACAGTGGGAATCGAACCCAGGTCTCCCACACCAAAGGCAATCATCTTATCTGTGTGCCATCACCACCCTCAAACAAGCATTCCTTTCCTTTGTCAAAATAACTATAGGTACTAGAGGCATCTGATAACTGTAGGTCAGTAAAATGAACAACATTTCCCTCGGAAATGTAGTGAAGTAGAACTCCGATCCCTAAACCAAGGAATTACTAGAGAAAACGCGCTAAGCATGTGTGTTTATGTGCTTGGGGTGTTCACTTGCGGGCAGTCTCAGTACATTCTCTGACTCTGATCTCATCTGTTTACACTCAAGCACGCCTGTATTTCTCCTCTTAACAATCGGTCATAGATTAGTTAAAGACTCTCACTCCGTAAAATATGTGCAAATTGTTATGCAGGCACCTTTGTCTCCAACAATTAGGATACAATGAGTAACATACTACGAAAATAACTTTTCACTCCTGAACAGCTGTTGACAAAATCCCTGCTTTCATGCATTGCCAACATACTGAGGGTAACTTGCAAGACATGTGGATTTAACATCTTTTAAGTATGAGATTGTTGCAGACTGATGGGTGAATCAGTTTCAATTTCCATTTCACATTAAAGTGAGAAACATGTAAAGCACACTACATGTAAATACACAATGAACTCTTTCTATTCATAAAAACACTCAACACAAAAAAGTGGGCAAGTCAAGGAGTTCCTGACCTCTCTAGGTCCCTCAGACTGGATGAAGTCTTCATAGATCTTCTTGGCCTTGGCGGCCATCTTCACGGGGTTCTTGGTCTTCTTGAAGTCCTCGCAGGCGGTCCAGAACTCAATATTCTCGTCACTGAACTCAGACTGCAGAAAGCTTCGGAAAGCAGCCAGACCATCTGATGGAGAGAAGAAATGGATTGATCGGCTATTTAATAGAATATAGGATAACAAGTGATGATTTCTTTCCATAAACGCATTTTAAAGTAAGTTCTGAAAAAGCACAATGACAGTAACTAAAACAGAACATTTCTGTTGCACTTCAAACATGGCTCAACTGAATGATGTCACATTCAAACAAAGGCCACAGCACAAGGTTAAATATGGAAAGAGACACATGCTTTTATATGTGCATCTTGTTCTTGCCCGTTCATGACACTGTAATACATTTCTCATTTTATACTAAAAATATAACAACCTGTGGTGAGGCATAAAAGGGAGAATAACTCTCAGAAAACGGCAACTGCTATGATTATTTAGAAAAGCACGAGAGCAAAAAGGATTCACAACCTGATGTTTTGTCATTTTATATTTGGTCTGTATAAAAACAGCACCTAAATTCTATATTCTGTGTAATTTATTATGAAATTGTTATGGAACTTTATTAGGTCCTTAATAGAGTGTCATTTAAGATAAAAGACAAATGTGTTTAAACCCATCCATGATGCAGCCTGTGAGAGAACGGATAAAAATTCTTCCTTGATATCATTTTCAGTCATACCTCTTTTCCAGCGTGACACTACTACCTCTCACATGAGCAATTTGGCACTTTCTATAATGGTGATGTCATGTTTGAAAAAAGCCATTACAGAACATTTACTATATATAATAGTAAACAAAAAGCTGTTATTTTAAACCAGCTAGATGGATGAAACCAGCAATGTTACAGATTCCATGTCTAAAGCTTTTATTGCATGATTTGCAGAAGTGAAGTAGTGGAAAATGATTATTAACATTAAGTAATGGTGGCATACACTAAAGAGGTTTGGTATTTTTATTGAGGAAAGTGCGATGAGATAAAGAAATATGTATTGTCCATTCCGTAGCTTTTTTTTGATTAAAAGGAGATATTCGCACATCCATATATCTATGCAGGTATGTTGGAAAGTATAACTTCAGTTTGGAGAAAGGAAGATCCCGCACACAATTTAAAACTCACAATTTATTGATTATACTAATGTTTTCGTCCAACAAGTCCTCATACCTGAACGACAAAATAGGTCGATTGTCACGTGTCCCAGAATGACATATAAGACCATTTTCCAAAATGACATACATGTCCATTGGAAAGTACCAGTCCAGCGACAGGGCTACCGAACCTTCAGCACGTTACATATGTCGCGTGACGATTAAGATGTAGAAAACGTTAACAAAAGGTAGTACTTTCGTTAGGTTTAGGCAACAGTGATTGTTCAGCTACCTCCACACAATCACTTGGATAACACAGTTCTAGAAAGCTTTGTTTCATCTAACGAATTGTCAATAAAATCCTCTGTGTTGTGACAAATTTGTCTATTTGTCTATTTAGTCTGAAAAACTGACTTCTTGATGGGGTTGTGGGGTGATAGCCATTTGCAAGCAGGTAAGGTGTTTTAATCTGTTTCTTATCTGTATAAAGAAGTGCATAGTGACCAGACTTCTTTTTAACCCACATGTCCAGGAGGTGAACTCTAGATAAAAGTCTCCCTCAAATTTGAAATAGTTACATCTAAACTAGAATTAGTTTTCCAAAACCTTTTTTGGACCCAAAACAGAAATCAAGAAAATGTGGATGTTTTATGCAAAGTGAAAGGGAGTGAAATTGTCCAGAGACTTCTTTTAAATTATGATTTCCAAAACCCGACAACTACTTTTCATGCAAAATAGAAAGAAAATTTTTATTGGGACAAATGTAAAAGCATGTGCAAAGTGGTTATCCCAAAATAAGTTTTGATGAAACAACCGCTCATTTCAGCAAAGACCATTGTTATTCAACATAATGCCTGAGAAAGGTCCAATTGTCTGAACAAGCATGAGCTGCAGATGATAAGCATTCTTCTATAGCCCTGGGCTTTTATCTGAAATCTGAATGGGTAGTTTGGTTCAAAATAGCACTGACTCGCAATCAAGCTACAGCTTTTTTTTTTTAAAGACCTTAAGTACAAGGACAAACAAAAAGAGAAGCACACACGCACAGGCACTGATGACAAGCTGTTTATCAGAGCTGCAACAATCAGCAGAACATGGGCCCTAATGTTTAGTGTTTGTTTGTTTTTCATTCATTTATGATTTTAGAATGCTTTATTCCATGTCAGCAGAATCCAGCTAGATGTTCTTGTATAATTAACTTACTTTCATTTCATTAAGTTTTAATCAACTTCACTGCCCCTCATAGGTTGAACAAGCTGCAAAATATTTCAAATTACACTGAAAAATTCCTGTCATTAAAAACTGCATCAGCATTAAAAATGTGATTCATTTTTCTACGAGTGCAATCTTTTTATCTGAGTGTATATACATTACTTCCTGTTGCACAAAGAATAATGTGTTATGACCCTGGGGTCATATTTTGTTGTTTGTTTATCTCTCCTGGCACTGTCAGCTGTTCTCCTCCATTAGAGTGTGTGTGTGAGTGTATGCAGGTACTGGAGAACAGGTGGACACACTGGATTGGTCTGGTCGAGCTGATTGGAGCCTCCTGATTGGGCATCTGAATGACAGCAGCCATCTTAAGCCCTACTGACAGGAACTCTCCCCCTCTCTCTGCCATTCCCAACCTGCCTGAGGACTGTGTGTTATGTCTGTGTTTATTGTACATAGTGAACGGTTGTGACTATATTCAACTTAGATTGTAAGTAGTTTATCGTAGTCCTTCTGATTGTCTTATGACAACCTGGTTTTGTTGGCTTTGCCATTTTTGTTGCTATGAAGCAATTTCCTTTGTCGTAGCTATATTGTGTCAGCTACTAGCAGTGAGTAGGAGTGAGAAGCCCTTTCTTTTGTTTGCACCGTTTTCTCCTGTTTTTGGACTTAGAAGCCTAGTTTTAGAGCTTTGTCTTTTCTTTACCTTTTGGTTTTGGGTTTAGGAAAGATTTAGGTTTTCTTAGTGTTTTGGTTGTTGTTTTGGGCACTGCTCATCTCCGATGTATAATAAAAACTGC
>NC_060154.1:3390357-3405865 GCF_021292245.1 Micropterus dolomieu
GATTGCTTTGTGTGAAGGGATGGCAGAGCCAGGCGGCGTTCGTTGGAGGAGCGTAGCGGCCGAGAAGGAACGTAAGTTTGTATTATGGAGTTTAGGTAGATGGGTGCAGACCCAGTAGTCACTCTGTATGCAAGCATTAGTGACTTGAATTTGATTCTGGAGGCCACGGGGAGCCAGTGGAGGTCACTGAGTAATGGAGTGACATGAGTCCTTTTGGGCTGATCAAAAACCAGACGCACTGCTGCGTTCTGAACTATTTGTAAGGGTTTCACCGCACAAGCTGGGAGACCTGCTAGGAGGGCATTGCAATAGTCTGTATCAGAGGCCTGTACCAGAATCTGGGTGACGTACTGAGTGAGGTAGGGCCTGATTTTCCTTATGTTGTATAGAGCAAAGCAGCATGACCGAGAGACAGCAGCAACATGGTTTGAAAAGGACAGCTGGTCATCAATCATGACACCCAAGTTTCTCACCACCTTGGTTGGAGTGATGGTTGCGGAGTCAAGGGTGTAACCCGAGCCCTTTTGAAAGTGGTCGGGAAGGTTCCTGAAGCCAGAGAAGTATTTATGACATGAGTGATTGTCGGGACCACAGTAGGAGATATGGCTTGGAGGAGATTCGTAGGAATTGGGTCCAGTGGGCATGTAGTTGGATGGCTACGGGTCAAGAGTTCTGATACTTCGCTCTCTGTGAGGAGTAAACGAGGAGAGTGAACAACCACTGACCTGGGAGGGCAGAGGAAAAGATGTAGTAGGACTGCTACAATGGTTGAGTTTGAGTGTTTCAAAGAATTGGCTAGTTATAGCCACCACTTTGCCTGTGAAGAAGGCAGCATGATATACTTAACCTGTTTTTATACTTTTTTGTAGAGGTAGCAAAGCAAAATGTTTTTACATTATTTTTACTCTTAGATTTTAATGTAGGCCTAAATATAATACACATATTTAGTATATTTAGGCATTTGTTAAGAACAACTTTTAAAATACCAGGTACAACGTTAGTGATTTCAATTTAACTACTTATTTTTGCTACTAATTTACTATTTCAATAAATAACTTACTGAGTAACTTGAGTGAACTTTTTCACTTGGGTAATTGATTTATGCAAAATGAGTACAGGAAATTGAAAGTAAACAATCCTCAAAATCTGCCAGTGAGGAATCCCATGAGATGAATATTCAGATACGAGCCATAAAAGCCCTGGAAAATTCTAATTTCACACAGCTTACAAATAAATAAACATTCCTTGTTCAAAATAACATTTAGACTACTGAAAAGGAAGGCATGAGCTGTCCAAACGACCCTGAAACATACATTGGGCCATGCTTTGCAGCCAGTAGCTATTGAAAGGGTGAGTTTGTTGGCACAGCAATGTATTCAGAAAACACTGGTTTCAGAACAATGTTATTAACGCCCTTGTTGCAGCCAGACAGTAGAGACCTGCCAGTTACATAAGGGCAGCACTTACTGAAATCAACTGAAACATCAGGCTGTCTTCATGTCAGTGTTTTTATTCCAGAACCAGTAATAAAGCCTGAAACAAAGCTGTTTGCTTTAATGTTCGTGGTTTTATTTGTCCATGAAAACTTCATTTTTCTCAGTTTTTATGGATGCCCCGACCAAAGTTGAGGGAGAATATAGCATCAGGAGACATTTCTACCGGAATATTATAACTCCACAAGCTTCTACTAAAGTGTAGTCTTGAGGTAATTTATTTACGAAACAATTAACCTTTTGAGCACTGAGTCATACTAAAGCAACAGCAAATAAAACTCTCTTTACATTGATTTTTAGATGTTGAGCCAGTGGCAGAGTGCATGGTTAAGTGCATTTGTACTATGTGGTGAAAGAAAAAAAGCATATCCTCAGGAGGCTTTAAACAATGCTGTATTTTTGTTTATTTTTGACGGTAGTGCTCTAATCAGCCTGCACAGACAAGGCGAGCACGTAAGCTGCATAGGAGGTTTGCTTTCATTACAGAATTTCCTGGAAGCCAAAGTTCAGGAAGGGGCAGTCCTTTGAGTGCATGTGTACTTAGGCCAGCGGCACTAGATGTACCTCTGTTCAAATAAACTGGCACCAGTTGGCATCCAGGTGCTTTGTTACCACCCTGACAGAAGCTCTATGCTCAATTTATAGATGCAATAACCATTTGAAAGCTCAGGCAATGCCAAAAAACACTGTCTTTCAAAAGTAATGGTTCCCAAATGATGCAAGAAAGAATATTCTATATTTGAATATTGTATGAGGGCAGTTGATTGCAATTACCAACCTGACAAATATGTGATACACAGTAAGTATCAGTTATATAAGTTATTTTTAGTAGTTGTACTGACCTCATTTGAAAGATGTTTTTCACAGCCACTGAACCTGAACATTGTAATTATGTGATTTGATGAAAGTCAACATGTAATAGCTTTTTTGATTAATACAAATGATCACAAACACTGCTTTAATATTCAATGCCATAACAGATGTTATGCAGCCAGAGTTGGATCTCATCATAAAGGATGTCTGTTGTACTTGTAAACCGCAACACCTGGTTTTAGTTCACTGACATTACCTATTCATGACAACAATTAACCTTTTGGAGTGAGATGTGAGGGTTCACTCTATATTCGAAATGGAGCACATTATTTGTATCACAACCATTATGTTTTTTCATCTGAGTGTGGTAAGTGCCATGATCGTTGTCTTTCAGGGTAGAAAACAACAAACAACAAAGGCAACTGCTTCATGGTTGCCAGATTCTTTTTTGCCAAACAGGAAGGCGAGTGTAATCTCGACATTTGACATTATTCCACAAATACCAGCGAGTGCCGATCCTGGACTAATCTCTCAGCTTTGTTTTGACTCCTTGACTGAGACAGACAGTTCTCCTGACATTTTACTCACTTCTCACTGGTTAAAAGGTCAACACCGGGATCTCAGAGATGAACACTGCAAGGCAAGGGTGCTCTGGATGAGAATGTGGATGTGGATGAATCAGAGGACATAAAGTCTAACTGTGATATCAGCAGGTCAGCAGCAGGAGTTCTGTGGTAAATACAGAATAATTGAGAACGCCTGATACTCCAGGCTAGAAAGTTTGGCTGACAAAGTACGGAGTTAATGTCTTCCTAATAAGCTCCTGTCAGTAAAACAAAATATTGTGGATAGAGTTGTACACACTGTTGTGCAATGAATTCTCTGCTGGCTTAAAAATGGTCCTAAAAGCCTTATATGTAGAATTTTCATGTGATTGCAAAATCTTTGGAACTAACCAGTTGAACGTTGTTGCATCCATGTGTTACTTTTAGCTCATTCATTGTCCGCATACAGAGTCTAGATCCATAGGGTTGTACCATTATGTGTTTTTTGATGCTATTGCCAGGAGTTGCCAAAGTAAGACAGGGGCTGTTGCAGTTTTTTGTTTACATTTTATGAATTTTGAGCTATTTGCATAAAACAAGCCATCATACGACTTTACTGTTTTAGTACGTTACCTTGCTCTTAAAATCTGGCTAATGTCCTATATAAATGACATTTCAGGGTCTCAATTTATAGGGCTACACGATTCAGGTACGACACAATGAAAGCTCTTTAAAAGCTTATTAAGATTGTATGAATGTATGGGGTTGATTGTTCTTATGTAGTATGTATGATGCTTTGGCAATATTGTTGTTGTTACACATTCATGCCAATAAAGCTAATTGAATTGGATTGTATTCAGAATCATGAACATGAATAGGACATTAATATCAGTCGTGTGGTATATCTTCTGTGAAGTTCCCTGCTCACTTCCTGTTTAACAAATCAAGATGGTCTTCAAATTATCTACTTATTACAAAGCAACTTCATTCTTCTTCTAGTTCATTATACCTATTCATTTGATTTAGAGACAGCCCTGGAAAAAAACCGTTTATAGCTAGTAGGTAATGAGTACTTTCTTTCTGAGCTAGCGTATAGGAGAAACCACAACATTTTTAAAGTATCTTATTTTTTAGAAAGCATGTATTTTCAGCTTTGAAAATCCAACACCTTGAAACATCAAAGAGAAGTATGTTCTTTCAGTTAATCAGTGCCATAGAAACCTACATCTAGCCTAATGCATGCTTGGTTATTCTCAGCCCTTCAACACCATGAACATGAAACTTATCATGTAATTTTATATCATGTCTATGGTATTTTTGCTCTATACACATGCAGTGAGTGACATTGTTAACATTAACACATTGAAATGTAATGCATTCAAATTAAACAACACAGCAAACACTGGCCTTGAAAATTATTAAAGTATTATTATATGTTAATTTGTTGTTATTGGGTCCACCCTTTAAATACCTTGTATTTCAGAACTGAGTAAAAGACTGACAAAAAAATCACCTCCAACATGTTCATTCCTTTTAGTGTAGTCAAAGAGAAAACAGATGTTAGGGACCTGATTAAATAAAAAATAAAAAGTTTAGTTAATTTCCCAGTCCACAGGATATGACATAACAATCCAATGCCCTGAGATAACTATGGTACTCATCTTAGTGCTAACATGCCTGTATGATAACAGAGAGGGAGGGAAGGCAGTCACAGAGGTCATCACTGACAGACTGAATTAAGGCCATGACACATTCAGGAAATAGTAAATTTTTGACATTAACTCTCTTCACTGTATCCAAATTGGGAGGAAATTTGAGATCTGCTACAAAACCCTGTTTTCGCTCTCTTGCTATAGCAGCCGTGCTGAACCTCAGGCATGAGGTAGGGTGATTAAGGAGGTGTCCAGTTTCTCAGTGCTCTAGCTGTCCACAGGCCCACGAGAGGAAATTAAATAGCTTTTCCCACAGCACCATTAATTGTTTTCATTAAGTTGTTTATTTGCGAAGGCTTTTCCGGTGAACCTGGAGCTTACAAGGGGGCAGAGAAGAGCTACAAAGACTGTTTCTCTTGAATTATGACGGATTTGTCTGTTACGGAATCGTGGCCTAAACACTGCCTGGAAAAATCAGAGGATAAATAATGATGTATTCGTTATCATTCCTGCCTTAGAGAAATAAATTGCATTCTTCGTTTTGAGAGAAAAAGGATTTTCCCTTGGAGAGGTCAGTGCTAAATGCTAACAATGGATCTATTGCTGGTATGCTTTTTATGTAACACAGATTACACCAGCTAAATTAATAGAAAATATGATTTACATTATCACGGTAAAGCCAATACTCCTTTTGCAGTACTATGTGTGCTCTCATAAATTTACAGTTTGGATTTCATTTCTAGCTGTTGCTGACAGTTTCAATGGCAACTAAAGTTTTGTTTAAGAATTACAGCTACATAAAACACATGAAAATACGTGAGCTGGACAGAAATGCATGCGAAACACTTTGTCCAGCCACACAAGTTATTCTTGTGTATTTTGACAGCTAAGAAACTTCCACATCTATATCAGATCAGATAAACCTCAACTTTAGAACAACATTGATTATCACAAGCCATTTCATTCAGGCCTGTAGTCTGAGTGTGTTTGGTTTCCAGAGATATGGACACAAATCAGACCAAATAACCTTAAAATTGGCTATATAACAAAAAGCCAAACTAAACATGACAGTCAAACTAAGTCAGTATATGAAACTAAGCCAGGATATGGAAAATAGCAACACTTTGAGGTGATCATTTGGCTGGTGTTGCTCTGTGTGCCGCCAGTGAACAAACAAGTGTTTAGTCACATGGTGGAAAGCCTTAACAGCTCACATACATTATGTCTTACATATACACATTAAGGAGGGGTTAATGTACCGAGGAGAACTTCAGAAGGAGGAGTTACATAATGTAAGCGCTCAAACACTGATGCAGTCTCAGACAGAAAAAGTTTTTTTCCCCTTTTCTAAATGGGTCCTCCAAAAATTATTAGACGAAAGTTTCTGCAACATACAGTATGTCATTACAAGACATCAACACTTCCCAGCGTCTCCCTCCACTGTTTTAGGATGGATTTCCTCTAGACTTGGGAATTTGGCTGCAGGAGTTTGCAGTTGTGCTTCACACACATCTACCAGACCAGCCTCCATACCCTTCCTTTTTGCTTCAGTACATCAAGGACACACTTATTGGTGCTTTTGCACTGAACATTGATTAATTGACATTATTACCACAGAAATGTGCCAGACATAGCCAGATGGCTAATATTTATAACAAGTAGCTGGTTCAAGCTGTAGTTTAGCTGTTTACCATCATTTCTGTTGGTCTGTCCTCATCAATGAGCTTTAAACACTGTTCGTCTTTGCTGATGATTTTCCAGACTGTTGACCTTTGTCACATTGCATAACTTTGCATTTTTTTGGACTAACAAAAGATAAATTTATTGCAATTAATCTTTTACCCTCACTTAAACTCTGTAGGGATACATTCTGTGTAATCCCACTTCGAAAATCCACGTTCATGAGCAGTGACAGTTTGACCTGGATCAGATTTGAATAGCTGAGCAGCTGGCTTTTGATGTGAGAATAAAAGAATGAGGCACGTAGCAGGACATTTTGAAAACATTAACAAACACCCAAACAACAGTTAGGGAATCAGTGCTCTTTTTGTTCTACTTGAAACATCTCAGAATCAAGACCTGTGTTGTTGCAAGCCCTGCTTTGTTACTGTGCAAACATCTGGTCTTAATTATTGAAGCATCTACAACAGAAATATGTTAACATTGGCTTTCTGGTAAAACACATGTGATTAGATCTGGCAGATGTGTGTTCAAGATCGTCGAAGAGTTTAAAGTGATTACCATAAAAAACACACATACGAAAAAAGATAATTTGTGGAGCCTTCACAGAAGACATCACTGGGAAGGGCTTAGACAAAGTGTCAAGGTCGGCCTTGGTAAGAAATATAAAAACTGACATGAAATAATCATCTAAACTTACTCTACTGCTGTTCCATCTAGAGTAAACTTTTATTACATTATAGTAGAGCTATAGGCATATTCGTTCCCTCTTTAATGATTTCTCTTTCTAAATGTTTACCCAATGTCTTCTGTTCATTTATCTATTTGTTGACTGTATATAAATAAGAGTAAATGTACTGGAACTGCTTATGCTTTTTCCCATTAGCCATGCTTAACGTCAGTCTAAGGGAGCTGGACAAAATTTAAATAAAACATATATATAGGTGGGATTATTGATCTTTCTTCCAGTGTCATGACACTTTCCAGAGTCTTCAAAGTTAAATGATACATTTATATGGACATGCAAGATATTTAGTATGTGAAGCCTTTTCTTTAAGGCCCGATACTGAAAGGACAGCGGAGAGAGGATGTGAACCCTGAGGAACTGAGTCACTAGATAGCACAGTTTTCCTTTTTCACAAGGGACACACACCAGGAGATTTCCCACGCTTGGAGTGTAATATGCTGTTGCCGTTGTGTTCCCTCCTGTCGTTTGTCTCTGTTCTTACCCACTCATCTAACATGTTTATCATGAATCTCGTCCTTTCTACATGCTCTCCTAGTGCACTTTTTCTACTCCTTTCACATCCTGCTCCTTGATTTCTACTTTTACAATAACAAAGAACGGTTCAGAAAGTGTGTTTTTGTGCAGTAGGCATGCACGATGGGATGTGAGGTCATAATATGGGGAGGACAAAAAGGCTCCCTGGAGGTCCGGGCCATAGTGAGGTGCGTCTGCGTTGGGGAGATGCACAGCACATGTCCAGTCCTTGGGGAGATACTGAGGAATGTGCACAATGGGTCATCTTCTCCAGATCTGCTCTTGTCTTAACAGCCACCAAGGGGGTCGCGCCTCATACTTATAGAAACATGCAGAACACTGTGTGTTCTTGGCCACTATTTTAAACTCAAGGTCACTGGGTTCAGTACAGCCATATGTGATGAAGATGATCATGGCTCTAAAGGTTTCAGTCTTATGATGAACATACAGTACTGTATGTCCTCTCCAAAGTACATTGGCTCATTAAGACTATAAGTGACTGACAAGACATGGAGCACATGTCCTCTGTCTTTTTCAATGTCTAATTTAGAGTTATGTTTTACTTGACCACTTACGGTTGTATTTTATATTGATTATATTTTTTATGTTGAAGTTTACAGTTTAAAAAGCAAAACTGATTTAAAAAAAATAAATCTTCCAGTTTCAACTTGACCCAAACCTCCATCCTTACTTTCATGTTAGTCCTCTGCTCAAGATGTACATGGTCTTGTCTGAAGTGCCATTAAAAAGTGGGAGGTGAGAAAAACAATGGATGGAAAATGAAATCTGACAGGACTGCATTTTCAGGTTTTTACACAACCTTTCACTGCCCCCTAGTGCTGTGAAAGAATCCCACATTCAGGCAGCCAGTGATTCTTTATCACACAAAATTTAAAATCTGCTTCTTGCAAAAATTTTGCTAAAATTTCTTTATTGTACAGCCTAAATCTTATGATATAGAATATAAAATTATAAAAAAAATATTTAGAAAATTATAAATCCTTCTAATAAACAACTTTCTAATTGTACTTGTACTGAAGCACAGCATGTACAGTTGTGTTTGTGTACAAAATACAGCAAGCTCTAACTGATGTGTGCTGGGTCCAGGCTACAAGGAAAATGGCACTCATGACTCTTCCCAGGACAAGCCGGAGCCCAGTGTGTTGGTAGCCTTCTCAATTCCTGTCTTTGATAGGTAATAGAAAAAGAATGGTGAATGTGTTAAGAAACAGGAAGCACTTACTATGTCAATTCCTCGTCAGCCAAAGCCTGTCGCAGAAAGTAGGGCAGATACCAAACTAAATTTAGCTTTATCAAACATCAGGTCTTTGGCAGGAGAAACATTTTTAATCAATGATTTTGTCATCAAGCACAACTTGGTTGGATTAAGATAACACCCCTTCCAACTTCAGTTTTATGAGTGAAGCTAGAGTGCGTAAAAGAGGAGGTGGAGTTGCCATTTTGTTTAATGACTCCCTCCAATGCAAAAAGATGTCTTATGGGAATTTTGCTTCTTTTGAATATGTGGCTCTCAGTTGAATTCCATTTCTCAAACTATTTTTCTAAAAATCTACAGGCCCCCTAAATACTGTGCCACCTTTTTTGAAGACTTTGGTGAACTGCTGTCTATAATCTGTATTGACTTTGACTGTGTTGTTATTGTTGGTGATTTTAACGTCGATGTTGACAACGCCCAGGACAGAGGGACTAAAGAACTGTGTCTTGATCATCATGGACTGACCCAACATGTGATGGAGCCCACACACAATAAGAGGCACACGTTGGACTTAGTCATCTCCAAGAGTCTGACAATTTCCAAGGTTGTGGTGACTGATGTTGCTCTCTTTGATCATTCCTGTGTTTTATTTGAGAGTGTTATGTTAAAACAGAGGTAATCACAAAACGACTAGTAAAAAATTTATTGAGGCTTTCTCCTCAACACCCGCCCTCTCATGGTTCTCATTCAGTGAGCTTGTAGATAATTTCAATTCTAAAGTTACAAATATTATTGATGCCATTGCACCAGCCAAGGTGAAGGTGGTCTCTGGTAAGAGAAGATCTCCATGGAGAAATGCCACGCTGGTAAGAACTCAGAAAAGAGAGTGCCGAAAAGCTGAATGCAGTTGGTGGAAAACAAATCCCCAGGTTCATTATGACGTCTATAAAGAGAGACTTTGCAATTATAATTTAGAACTGAGAAATGCAAGGTGGTCTTCTCTGACATCATCACCAAAAACATATATAATGCACACGTCTTTTTTGCTACTGTCGACAGGCTAACCAACCCTCCTGTGTCTGTAGCCTCTGAACTTCTATCCACCAGGGTCTGCAATGAATTTGCCTACGTCTTCAGACAAAATTCAAACAATTAGACAAGCAATCAGGATATGTGTTGTCCCTGTGTCCACTTAAACACAATTTATATAGAATGAGACAATTTGATTATTAACCATAAAAACCTGGAGGACATAATACAATATCTGAAATCCTCCTCATGCTGCCTTGAAATTCTGCTAACAGGTTTTTTCAAATATGTTTCTGACTGCATGGCTTCAGATCAACTACAAATTGTCAACATGTCTCTCCTCTCTGGTTTCTCCCCATAGGCCCTGAAAACTGCTGTCATGAAGCCACCCTTAAGGCCCATATCAAATCTGCCGTTTTTAAGTAACATCATTGAAAAAGCAGTTTTTCAGCAGTATTTTCTTGGCACTAAATAACTGTTTTGATGTCTTCCAGTCACAATTTCGACCAAATCACAGCACTGAGAACACAACTCTTGTTAAGGTCTTCAGTGACATCCATTTGAACACTGACAGTGGCAGAATTTCAGTCCAGGTATTATTAGATCTCAGTGCTGCTTTTTTTACACGGTCAACCACAACATATTACTAGACAGACTTGAAAAGTGGGTGGGACTTTCTGGCGCGGTACTAAACTGGTTTGAATCCTACTTAAAGGACAGGGACTACTTTGTGTCTATAGGTAATCACACATCTGAACTAACAAAAATGACATGTGGATTTAAAAATCAGTGCCAGAAATCTTGGTGTAGTCATGGACTCAGACCTGAATTTAAGCAGCCATATTAAGACAATTGCAAAGTCAGCCAACTACCACCTGAAGAATATTTCAAGGATTACAAGACTTATGTCTCAGCAGTACCTGGAAAAACTTGCCAATCGATGCATTTGTCCTCAGTCGTCTCGACTACTGTAACAGTGTCTTTAAAGGACTCCCTAAAAAATCTATCAGACAGCTGCAGCTGATTCAGAACGCTGCTTACTAAGACCAAAAAAGTGGATCACATCTCTCCACTTCTGAGGTCTTTGCAATGGCTTCCTGTCTGTCAAAGAATTGATTTCAAAATACTGCTGTTGGTTTATAAAGCACTGAATGGTTTACGGCCAAAATACATTTCTGTTCTTCTGCTTCGTTATGAACCATCCAGACTTCTCAGGTCATCTGGGACAGGTCTGCTTTCAGTCCCCAGAGTCAAAACTAAACATGGAGAAGAAGTGTTCTGTTTTTATGCTCCACATATTTGGAATAAACTCCCAGAAAACTGCAGGTCTGCTGAAACTCTCAGTTCTTTTAAAACAAGACAGAAGACTTTTCTTTTTACCACTGCCTTTAATTAAATCAAATTTAAAGCTGTACTATAACTTTACCTGTGCTGTTTTCTTTTTATTTGTTTTTAGATTTTCAGTAAACACTATTTAAAAAGCTTAAAGTGCTCTTTTGATTGTACCATCTCACACAGCCAGTCCTCAGTTAACAAGGCAGAGTAGAATTACAAGGGTTATATAAAGTATTTATAATTTCTGTTAGAGTCTGTTTTCACCGCTGTTAACTTGTTGACAGGGCCCACTGTCAACTGCTTTTACCAGAGTTTGTAGTGTGGACAATCTGGATTTACAGTGACGACTGTAACTATGGAAGGGCTTAGAGTCCCCTTAGGGTTAGAGTCCCCTTAGGGTTAGAGTCCCCTTAGGGTTAGAGTCCCCTTAGGATTAGTGTCTCTAGGTGTTAAAGGGTTAGAGTCCCCTTAGGATTAGTGTCTCTAGGTGTTAAAGGGTTAGAGTCCCCTTAGGATTAGTGTCTCTAGGTGTTAAAGGGTTAGAGTCCCTAAGAGTTAAACAGAGTAGAGACATAGTAGGAGATGGGGAATCAAAGTAAATTAAGTAAAGTAAAATAAGCAAATGTGAGAGACCTGCCTGTTTTTATTTTCTATTCAACTCTTTTAAAATGTTTTTTTTTTTATTTCCCTGTTCCTTTTATGTTTTTTAATATAGCTCCTGTCTTTTATCTGCCTTGAGTGTCTGAATGTTTTATTTTCTTAAATAATATCTTCTAGAGACTCTTCATCACAGGTTATGGCCTTGGTGTATGAGCAATCAAAGAGTAATTTTTCTGTCTTGGAATAAATGATTTGTTACATTTTTAGAGGCTTGAATTCATATACCATTTTGACATTTGTGTTGCCAAATAGTCAAACAATGAGGTTTAAATTTCCAGTAGTAGGCAAATGTAGTTATTACAATTCAAACCACCAGATGTCAGTGTCACTTCATGTTTATACCACTGCTACTGGTGTAGGAAGAAGAGCACATGTGCAACCGACAAGACATATTTTACTGGGATACATTTATGCTACTAGACTACTTTACTACTTATAACCCAAAATGTAAAAACATGTAATAAACATTATAGTATTTCATGGAACTGTATATTTAAATATTCAGAAACACCTATATTGAGCCTAGTGACATTATGTTAAAAAACAAACATGTAGTTGTTAAACATAATTTCCATGTATAATGTTTGAAATAAAAGAGAAAAAATCAAAAGGTATAGAAGAAAATTTTGAGATTTATTTAAAGTTTTATTTAAAACTTGAAATCTTTTCCTCGCCTTGCTTTATTGTAAAAGAAATCTTGAAATATGAAAACTGAACATATACCTTTTGATTTTTTCTCTTTTATTTCAAACATTATACATGGAAATTATGTGTTTTTTGTCCTGGTACAGTATTTGTGTTCTGGAGAATCCTATCCAGTGGAATAGTGGCGAGCGTCTTCTTTATGGACATAAATGGTACTAAAAATGTTACAATTGTATTATTGGCCTTTAACTCCTCTTGGCATTAAAGGCATGTGGGTGAAACTGTAGTTACTTTTCAAAATATCTGCCTTGTTACATCAGTTTACTACTTATACAGCAAGTGTTCAGTAAAATTACATTTCAATATTTATTAGACTGTTAATCAGACTGGGCTGAACTGGCTGAAACAGGCAGAGGTCTAGTGGTCTGTTTTATACCAAGAAAGGCCTTTCTTTACAAAAAGTCCCATGTGGGCCTTTGTTTTAATCTTACCCACTCTTTTGCTAAAATTAACCAAGCACTAGTCGACCAACTTTAAACATTTTCTAATTTTAGCATAATTAGTTATTAGTTACCAAAATTGCAATCTTTCCTTGCCCTTAAGCAAGTAGTGTATTTCACTAAATTAGCCATAACCTAACCATATGTAGTTTCTTTAATGCGCTGGCAATCAGACAGTTTTTAACTAGAAAATGCAGCCACAAATAGTGTGATAATCCCGCCCGTGGATGGTGCTGGGGTAAATCCATCACCTTGCATCCTGCCAGTGAATGTCCAAACTGGCCAACGGTAATAAGCAGTTGTAATCCATACTGAAACAATGTTACATTTCATTTAAGTGTGGTCGCACAAGCGACAGACTTGAACCTTTCAAACCATAGAGGTCCGTGCAAAATGTTTTCCACATTGCAAGATTTAGCATCGAGTTGGTCGTTAGCAATATTAACTAAACCACTTATTTGGAAATGAAAAAAAGGTGAATTTTATATTTTGCGGCCGTTTGGTGGCGAGGGATCCTCAAAACAAGCTGACAGATACACAGCCACCACATATCATCATGTTACGGAAGCTAATGTGTTAGCAGTCGATAACTTTGTCTGTCATCCAATGCTTAAGAAGTAGAGAAGAGTGGGCTGAACAATAAAGTAAACACAGTTTTACAGGGCAGCGGTTTAGATTATTGAAAATCATTTGAAGAAAATTTGAGATTTATTTAAAACTTGAAGTCTTTTCCTCGCCTTGCTTTATTGTAAAAGAAATCTTGAAATACGAAAACTGAATATATACCTTCTGATTGCCCCTCGCAACAATGTTTACAATATGTCAAACGATATACAGTAAAACCAGTATTACAGATGGTCATTGCTATGCTTAGATCTAGATAAAAATGTCAAAGGGTTACTATGGAGAGGGAGGCAGCATTATGAGATGTTCATATGCATCAGGCCTGTGGGCCAGCTGTTGTCTGCCTGACACTGGTTCCACTCTACACTGATGACATCTGAATACACAAAGTAGACATTCAGCATCATTTTGTACTCTGCCTGCTGATGTAATGCACTTAAGTAATCATCATGGCAATAGTTAACATTTTAATGAGAACAAATTAGATAACCAACTTTATCAGTTTAATCAATGTCATTACTACCTAACTAGTGGGCTTAGGAGGGTTTTGTTTTATCTCTGTTATGTCTTTTCTGCATGCTTGGTTTGCAGACAGCAGTGGGTGTTCTCCATCCTGCTCGCAGCTTGCTGTCATTTATTACCTGAAGTTGACAGCTAGTGCAAACAGTTGCTAAGGTAGTACTAAGTTTTATTGCTCTTCCTATTACGTTAATGCCGTCACTTCATATCTTTGTGCTTCCTGTTTGCTAGAAAGCTTTTTCTCATTCACACGATATGGGACAAAAGCTCAGAACAGACAGATGCTGTCATTGTCTGAGATATTTATGACACAGAGCAGAGCAGTTTCCTAGGTGAATAACAGTTCTGTACAACATCGGCTGCAGAGTGCCTCATAATAAAGAGCAAATATATCAGTCATTTTTATATCAGGTAATGTGAATGATTAAACATGCCGACTCTGGGTATTTGCACTACTATGTGCACAACATCACCTGACCATATGTTGACATTTTATTTACATATTTTAACATTTGATATTTCATCGATGTCACTGGGCTAAATGAGATACTTAAAATACCAATGGTGGAGGCTTAACGGGTAATTTAAATGTTTTTTCATTGGCGCTACTGTAAGTATGTAGCTCTGCTCAGAAACTCTTACAGTGGGTACGGAAAGTATTCAGACCCCTTTAAATTTTTCAATCTTGGTTTCATTGCAGCCATTTTCCAAAAGTCAAAGAAGTTCATTTCATTTCTCATTAATGTACACTCAGCACTCCATCTTGACAGAAAAAAAACAGAAATGTAGAAATTTTTGCAAATTTATTTAAAAAAAACAAACTGAAATATCACATGGTCATAAGTATTCAGACCCTTTGCCGTGACACTCATATTTAACTCACATGCTGTACATTTCTTCTGATCCTCCTTGAGATGATTCTACTCCTTCATTGGAGTCCTGCTGTGTGTAATTAAACTCATAGGACTTGATTAGGAAAGGCACACACCTGTCTATATAAGACCTTACAGCTCACAGTGCATGTCAGAGCAAATGAGAATCATGAGGTCAAAGGAACTGCCTGAAGAGCTCAGAGACAGAATTGTGGCAAGGCACAGATCTGGCCAAGGTTACAAAAAAATTTTTGCTGCACCTAAGGTTCCTAAGAGCACAGTGGCCTCCATAATCCTCAAATGGAAGACGTTTGGGACGACCAGAACCCTTCCTAGAGCTGGCCGTCCGGCCAAACTGAGCTATCGGGGGAGAAGAGCCTTGGTGAGAGAGGTAAAGAAGAACCCAAAGGTCACTGTGGCTGAGCTCCAGAGATGCAGTCGGGAGATGGGAGAAAGTTGTAGTAAGTCAACCATCACTGCAGCAATCCACCAGTCGGGGCTTTATGGCAGAGTGGCCCGACGGAAGCCTCTCCTCAGTGCAAGACACATGAAAGCCCGCATGGAGTTTGCTAAAAAACACCTGAAGGACTCCAAGATGGTGATAAATAAGATCCTCTGGTCTGATGAGACCAAGATAGAACTTTTTGGCCTTAATTCTAAGCAG
>NC_060154.1:3405965-3412921 GCF_021292245.1 Micropterus dolomieu
TTAAACCCAATTGAGCATCTCTGGAGAGACCTGAAAATGGCTGTCCACCAACGTTTACCATCCAACCTGACAGAACTGGAGAGGATCTGCAAGGAGGAATGGCAGAGGATACCCAAATCCAGATGTGAAAAACTTGTTGCATCTTTCCCAACACGACTCATGGCTGTATTAGATCAAAAGGGTGCTTCTACTAAATACTGAGCAAAGGGTCTGAATACTTATGACCATGTGATATTTCTGTTTTTCTTTTTTAATAAATTTGCAAAAATTTCTACATTTCTGTTTTTTTCTGTCAAGATGGGGTGCTGAGTGTACATTACTGAGAAATAAAATGAACTTTTTTGATTTTTGGAAAATGGCTGCAATGAAACAAAGAGTGAAAAATTTAAAGGGGTCTGAATACTTTCCGTACCCACTGTATATACCAAAGATCAAAATATTTTAAAGCAATGATTTTGTTCAATAAGGACAACATATTTAGTAGTTTTTCATACTTTATTTTTCAAATAATTTAGTTTATTTGCTGGTACATAAAAAAAAGACAACAGTGATATAAATATTATTATATTATAAATTAAATAGCACATTTTTCATCTTTGGTAAAAATGCAATAAATATATTACAAGCAAATAAATACAAATAAATACAAAATCATGAAGTAACCTACATGCCTGTTCACAAACATTGTAAGACTTCGACAGAGGGACACTGTACATCACAACCACAAAACATAAGTGCTTTTCCCACTTCGCTTGCTCTCCTGTTTGATTGTCACTCAGTGTAACACTTTCAGTTGACTTTGCTGTCCAACCTGCGTCTATATTCACACAAAAGTCCACTTAAGGCATCAACGTTTTCTTTCTTTTCCTTTTCTCTTCAATCTTCGAATTGACGGCGTCTACAGAATGCGTCCATGAACTGCTGCACCGATTTCTGTGTCTGCAACCGCTTGAGGCTTCCTGATGCAGCACTGAATTCTTGCCTTCTCAACACTTGAGGTGACCACTAACAATCCTCTGGCAGCTTGCGCCGAGATTTCACGCCTTCTTCTCCTGCCCGGTGGCCTTGGCACTTGTTGTGGCTTGGCACACTAGATCCCTGTAGGCTGGAGAGCGAAGGAAGCGAGGGTAGCAGTCTTTGGCCATGAGCATGTAGATCTTGTGCTGGGCCAAGTCGAAGCAAGAAGGTGATAGCATCAGCATGTTGGCTTTGGTGATGTCACGAGTTTCGTGGTCAATGTTAATCTGGTAAAAGGGACAAGGGGACAGAACCAGATTAGTTACTGGCTATGTAACTGGGAATACATTTTTTGGTGTAAAAGAAAAACAGTAAAATATATGGCTTTGTAGTATAGTTAGAACTGCTTTTGTATTTAGCGTTAAGGTGTCTATCTAATTTAAGATTTCAATCCTTTGTTAAGATTTGGTGTTTCCTTACTTCCCGGGGAGCATCACTGCCGATGAATTCATCATAGATCTTCTGGGCTTTTGCTGATAGTTTGGCAGGAGACTTGGTACTCCTGTAATCCTCACAGGCAAAGTAGAACGCAATGTTCTCCTCGCTGAACTCAGACACCAGGAAGGCTGTGAAGGCACACAGTCCATCTGAGGAAAGACAAGACATTAGATTACTTGTGGTACATAATGGTCAAGCAGGGGCTGCATGTGTGCAAGTGTGTCTACAGTATGCTTTCACTGGCATGTGCTTTCTTGTGTGAAAATGTGTAAAAAAAAATGCACATATCTAGATATTTACTTACGTTTGCTGGACAGAAGTTTTTCAAAGGACTGTTTCCACCTAAGGCATTCTTCCAGGGTTGGCCTGAAATTAAATGAGTCAAGGTTAGATTTAACACAGAATTTCAAATCACACATTGACAATAAATAAAAAAAATATATGGTAAAATGATGCTTACTTATTTTGCCCTGTTTTGCAGCCTGATATATTCCAACTGGGTTTTAGCAAAATGCTTCCCAGCCTTGCTTTCAGCTCCTTGGCCCTGTGAGGAAAAGAAAACAGGTTAGATATTCTTTTCATAAGACTTTGATTGCACACTGACAAGCCAGTACTATAAATCACAATTGAGCAGAAAGTCTAAATTTAGCCTCTTTCATCTTCCCAAATGCTCACACAAACATGCACAAAGATAAAACATCAGCACTCTCTTCCATATCCTGTCATCCAAATCCACACAGATTAGCCATGAAGATTTATGTACCGTTCCAAGCAGCAAGTAGGGAGCGATGCCAGTCCTTTACACATAGCAGCAGGTTGGACCTGGTAGGGGTGGTGTCTTGGTCAAGTAGCGTTAAATATCCGTTTAGTAATGCTCAGTAGGGAGTGAGATTGTCTGTGTGTCTGAGCAGAGCCAGAACAGAGATTTTATAGTCCTACCTCCCCTGCCTCTGACATGACATCAGGCCTCTGAGCCAATCACAGAGATGCAAAGAGAGAGAACTAGAGAGAGAGAGAGAGAGAGAGAGAGAGAGAGAGAGAGAGAGAGAGAGAGAGAGAGAGAGAGAGAGAGAGAGAGAGAGAGAGAGAGAGGGGGGGGGGGGCAGGGTGTGTGTGTGGGGGGGGTAATGGAGTCATAAAATGGGGGAGGATATGCAAGGACGAGGTTGGGAAATTACTGTAAAATGATTGAGCCACTGATATTCTATGCAATGTTATTCTTGCATGTCTCTGAAAACACGCCGTAGTGAATCCTTCAATGTTTTTCCACCCTTCTCTTTCAAACTTATTTACACACATCAAAGTAGAAAATAAACCTCCATCCAGTGTGTAGATGTGAGAACAGTGTATATTTTTAATGCTGTGCACACACGCTCTGGCAAGCAAGCTTTTACATATTTTGCAGATAAGAAATGGAATAACCTTTAGAATATCCTTAAACTTGACACAAAAGTTTCTCACAGTTTCTTATACATTAAAACATTAACACCAACTGAATGTGACCACGTCCTTGAATGTGACCCACATCCTTGTCTCCTTATCTGTATTTATAGATATATCTATGTTTATGTCATATTTAGTCTTAGTCTTTTTTTTTTGAAAAACTTTTAGCTTCAAACTTGTGTTCTATTAACTACAACTTGTCAATCAATCACTTCCTGTGTTGTCAAATCCCTACTTGACAGCTCGTGTGCTCCTTTTTTCCCAGTTCATGGTCCTGCTGTGCACATTTAAGACATAATTGAAGAAATAGGGAGGGTTACCAAAGATCCATTCAAGTGGTAAACACACTTAACCTCTTTATGGGCCTGATAAAAGTGATAATTCCAGGGAATGATGGGAAGGAAATGTGGTATTGACACTTGTTTAATTATATTACTGTTAGCACGCTGAATGCACAACCAACTGCCCTACACAATAAAGCTGAAGTGGGACCATTTCCCATATGGCAGTCTGCTGGTTGCTTATCTAGGATTTGTCATGTAACTCAGATTAAAGGAACATTAGATAATCTAAGGCAACACGTGACTGAAGACTATAATATATTACTTACACTGCTTTACAGTGGCCTCTAGGCATATTTTCAAATTGGAGAAGGTAGCTCATTAAAGCAGAGATGCAACAGAAATCTTTCATAACAATATCTGTTTTGGTGAATTTGTTGTTTTTCTCTTTGATTTTCAATGATACAACAAGACCTAAAGCCAAGAGAGCGAATACAGGAATTGGAGCATCAAAGAATCTCAAACCACTATTTCCCAAATGACAGTGGAAACATTGTATTGCACCCGTTGTGTAAGTCTATGGCCATGGGCATTTCAAGGAATTGAGACCCAACAACAGGGTTGTCTGATAAAATCACTTCTGTTTATAACAACTTTCTTCCCCCCCTTACAAAAACATTTGTCCTCAGTATAAACAATTTCCTAAAAAGCAGCTAGATTTACAGATTTTTACAGATTTACAAGATTTTTTAAGCCACTGATTACACAAAGATGAGAGGTCAGTAAATGTTTTTCCTCTTGATAGAGTACAATGCCAAGAAAATGTTTTATATATATATATATACTGTAACGAAGAACATATTAAATGTGACATAAGATTTGGGCAAAATATGACAGTAAAACTTCCCTTGACAATCCGTGTGTGGTTCGTTCTTTGATTATTTCATTTTAAAACCAAAACGGAAAAACAAAGCAGCTGTGTTTTGTTCTATGTATTACCGGTGTTGTATCCCTACTGGTTTTCAAAGTAACTGGCTGCTATACACTTACGCCTGTTGTTTGCAACAGCTGTGGTCTGCTTCAGGATTCGTTCCTGCCAGAGGGAATGATCACCGCCCTCCGCAGCGCACCAGGTCACTCCCGTGACCTCCCTTGTACATTCCAGCGCCCTGCTCCCTCTCTAGTAGACCTACTATGGGTTGTGTTGCCAGTGGAACCGTCGCACTGGACGGTCAGCAGTTGCTCCCTGGCTGGTTAAAGTCTGATGCTCCTGATTTTACGCATAGCCTAATCCATGTGTTACTGCAGCTGGAGGCTCTCCGCAGTGCTGCACGACTTTCGAAATTCTCCCATCTCAAAAAGAAAATAAAGGTCAGGTTTCACAAGATAACTAGTGAGGTGAATGATAAAACTTGGGTGGTGATGGCACAAAGATAAGATGCTTGCATTTGGTGTGGGAGACCTGGGTTCGATTCCCACTGTGAGACATCCACCATTGTGTCCCTGAGCAAGACGTGCAACCTCTGACATGTATAGCAATTGTAAGTCGCTTTGGATAAAAGCGTCAGCTAAATGTAACTCTACTAACAATGGGTTAGTCTTTCTCCTTACAGCTGCCCTACCCTTTCAGCCCAAAGCCCATTGTTTCTGAACTTAAAATATCACAATTTCAGTTGCACTTTTTACAAACAGCCAAAATCATTTCCTAAAACAGCTACATACTGTAGATTTTAGCAAATGTTACTCAAACAGGAAGGAATTGTGTTTTTGTTGGGCATTGTTTCAGCAGCGAATTAATACACACTTGTGCACTGTGTATTTACGGCATCAGGACAGTGTATGTGGCATTGGGTAAAGACAGACTACATAGCCCATGTTCAGCAAGGAAAAGGAACAAGTCACCCATTGCAATGGCTTGTGTTTTGTTTGCTTTGCTTTGCTTAAATGCTTAAAACTACCTGTGCTTTCTTGATAAGCGACCTTTTGTGGTTGTGAAATGATGATTCATCTCAGATGCAGAGTGGAAAAAGACTAATGGCAAGACAATTGGAAATCTCCTACCAACAGTCATTATATTTTTTTCTTTAATCATTGTTCTCTCTTCCTAACCTTCACTCAAGACGTTTAGTTGCCAAAGCTTACCCAGACCATAACCATAGAGTTGGAAGAATTTTTTGGACCAGCTATTCACATGGGTTGTTTTGAAAGCCAAATTACCCTAAAAAGATTTAGTCCAGACTACGGATATCCCCCAGGCTTAAAATGATGCAGTACAAAAGGGCACTGCTTATGATATACAAACATTAAGCAAGAGCTCACGTTGTACCAAGACAACGCAGCACTGATCGGACTGAGTCAGCTAATGCAGATGGATGGCTCCGGCTGGAAAGATAGACAACAGCACAGGGATTACCTAACCTGTCCAGATTCATTGTGATGGAGAGGATTTAATTGCACTATTTATTGCCAGGGAAGAACAAAGGTTTGCCTGAGAAGCCTGGGGGAACCCGGCCACCCACTTGCCAACTCATTCGCTCATACTGTTACGTCAGCACATTTCTGCACTTCTGTCAGTCCCAATTACAGAAGACAACCGGAAACGAGAGCATAAAAGAGTGAAGGTGTTTAACATTGTTGAGTGAAGGGCTTTTCTGGAATCTGTCCTTGAAACTAGCTGATGCAACACACACGCATCAAACTGGAAATAACACCTTACATCAGTATGTGTTCCAATACTATTTCTATTATACAAAAATTATTAAGTTGAAAAATATCTTTTGACACTGCTGGGATTGTAACAGTTCCATGTGTACTTCTCATGTAACAATGATAATAGTGTTACAATAAAAAGACATGTGATAAGTGAGCTAAAGCTGTGAGAGAAGTCTTTAAAGGGTGCAGTCAGCAGCAGTGAAAAGGGGCTGCAATATAATCCTACTGGGCAATTACGCTACTAGTGACGAGAGCAACATAGCGACTGTGTCCAGTTAAACAAAAAATATCTTAATCTTAAAAAAAAAAAATTATAAATATGAAGGAATCCTTTTATAACAACAAGCTGAGTCTGCCTGTGGCAAAATCTTTACCGGACGTACTTGGACCGGGTACAATTGCTTGCAAGGATTACGTGCTGCCCTGTTTCACTGCGCTCACTAAATACTGGAATTTCAAAAAATGTTGTCCCAGTTAATCACAAGACACAAAACATGGGAAAATAGGGTGCAGGTTAAAAAATACCAAAGTTACCCTTTAACATTAGTTAAAGGGTAAAAAATAATACATCCTCCCCTCTGTTTCTCAGCACAGGCGTACCTCAAGACTGTGTCCAGCTTACATCACACCACAGTTCTGTCAACCTATACAGACGTGCCCAAATTTGTTGGTACCCTTACAGCTCATTGAAATAATGCTTCATTCCTCCTGAGAAGTGATGAAATTAAAAGCTATTTTATCATGTATACTTGCATGCCTTTGGTATGTCATAGAATAAAGCAAAGAAGCTGTGAAAAGAAATGAATTATTGCTTATTCTACAAAGATATTCTAAAATGGCCTGGACACATTTGTTGGTACCCCTTAGAAAAGATAATAAATAATTGGATTATAGTGATATTTCAAACTAATTAGTTTCTTTAATTAGTATCACACATGTCTCCAATCTTGTAATCAGTCATTCAGCCTATTTAAATGGAGAAAAGTAGTCACTGTGCTGTTTGGTATCATTGTGTGCACCACACTGAACATGGACCAGAGAAAGCAAAGGAGAGAGTTGTCTGAG